>NW_028325234.1:255000-262500 GCF_987193195.1 Phasianus colchicus | reverse complement strand
CGCCGGGGGCCCTCTCCGACGCGACCCGAATGGCCTCATCGATCGACAAGAAGACGGGTAGGGGGAAGGAAGGAAGGAAGGGAGGAGAAGATGCGAGCCCTTCTCCAGGACGCGGCGGAAAGACCGCGCGCGCACGTGCAGGCGGGTGTGCGTGGGCAACGTCTGCCGAGAGGTGCTCGCCCGTGCCTGAACACCGGCCCGCCCCACGCCACCCCGAGCGAGGCGGGGAGCGGGATAGGACCGGCCCGCCGGGAAGCCTCTCCGACGCGCCCGAGGAGCGCCTCTCGTGTTCGGCCGGGGCTCCCGCGTGCAGGTGAGGATGCGGTGCGGAACGAGAACGAGGCGCCGCCGCCACGACCATCGGGTCCCGCCTTCCACCGTCGCGGCGGGACCCACCGGGGACGCCCCCGGCCCTTCTGCCTTCGAGTGCCGGCTGACCGGACTGTGCCCTTCTCCGCGCTCGCTTTCTCTCTCGCTTTCTCCGCTTCGCGCCAGCGAGCGCTGCAGCCGGCTTCCCCCGTTCGTTCGATTGTTCTCTCTCGCCTTCTCGGGTTCGCCCTGGGCGGCGCGGGAGCCGGCTATTTCACCCGCACAGCTCTCTCTCGCCTTGCCCGGCTTTTTTTCGCCGCTCGCCCGGGAGACCGCCTTAACCCACCACCGAACGGCGGGACGGGGCGCGACGGACAAACCGAAGCGACCGGATCGACCACACGAACCGATGCCCCAGAGAGCCGCCGCCACCGCCGACCGCCGCCGAAACCCGTCTGGCCGGCCGGTCAACCCAGCTCGCGAGCGCCCGCTCACCACCGATCTCCGGAGCAGAGTCCGCACTCTCTCCTACCGACGAAAAGTAAAGGCATCCGAAAAGAAAGCTCCACGGACGACGACGCCGACTACCGGCAAAGGCTCCGACAGCAGCCGACCTTTACCTCGACATAACTGGAGGCAGAGAATTAGAGCGACGCCTCTGGCCGCACCGTAGCAGCAGCGCCCCCCCCACACACAAAAGACGCGAACAGCCGCCGGAGCCGGGTAGACGTGGCCGCCGCTGCCGGGCCGGCGCCGCAGCGACCCCAGGCCGCTTGAGCCGCGCCATGCAGCCGCGCGGAGCCGGGTTAGACTCGTCCGCCGATGCCGGAACTGCGCCGCAGCGACCCCAGGACGGCTGCAGTCGCGCAATGAAGCTTCGCGGAGCCGGGTAGACGTGGCCGCAGCTGCCGGGACGGCTCCGCGGCGAAGCCGGGCCGGCTGCGCCGCTCCAGGCAGCCGCGCGGAGCCGGGCTGACGTGGCCGCGGCTACCGGGCCGCCGCTGCGACCCCAGTCGTCTGCGGGAGGCCAGGCAGCCTCCCGGAGCCGGGTAGACGTGGCCGCCGCTGCCGGAACGGCGCCGCAGCGACCCCATGCCGGCTACGCCTCGCCATGCAGCCTCGCGGAGCCGGGTAGATGTGGCCGCCGCTGCCGGGCCGGCGCCGCAGCGACCCCTGGGCGGCTGCGCCGCGCCAGGCAGCAGTGCGGAGCCGGGTAGACGTGGCCGCCGATGCCGGAACGGCGCCGCAGCGACCCCAGGCCGGCTACGCCTCGCCATGCAGCCTCGCGGAGCCGGGTAGACGTGGCCGCCGCTGCCGGGCCGGCTCCGCAGCGACCTCTTCCCGCTGCGGGAGACCAAGGAAACCGCGCGGAGCCGGGTAGACGTGGCCGCCGCTGCCGAAAAGGCGCCGCAGCGACACCAGGCTGGTTGAGCCGCGCCAGGCAGCCGCGCGGAGCCGGGTAGACGTGGCCGCTGCTGCCGGAACGGCGCCGCAGCGACCCCAGGCCGGCTACGCCGCGCCGTGCAGCCGCGCGGAGCCGGGTAGACGTGGCCGCCGCTGCCGGGCCGGCGCCGCAGCGACCCCAGGCCGGTTGAGCCGCGCCAGGCAGCCGCGCGGAGCCGGGTAGACTCGTCCGCCGATGCCGTAACGGCGCCGCAGCGACCCCAGGACGGCTGCAGTCGCGCCATGCAGCTTCGCGGAGTCGGGCTGACGTGGCCGCCGCCGCCGGGCCGCCGCCGCAGCGACCCCAGGCCGTCTGCGGGAGACCAGGCAACCGCGCGGAGCCGGGTAGACGTGGCCGCCGCTGCCGGAACGGCGCCGCAGCGACCCCAGGCCGGTTGAGCCGCGCCGTACAGCTTCGCGGAGCCGGGTAGACGTGGCCGCCGCAGCCGGGGCGGCGCCGCAGCGACCCCAGGCCGGCTACGCCGCGCCATGCAGCCTCGCGGAGCCGGGTAGACGTGGCCGCCGCTGCCGGGCCGGCGCCGCAGCGACCCCTGGGCGGCTGCGCCGCGCCAGGCAGCCGCGCGGAGCCGGGTAGACGTGGCCGCCGATGCCGGAACGGCGCCGCAGCGACCCCAGGCCGGCTACGCCGCGCCATGCAGCCTCGCGGAGCCGGGTTAGACTCGTCCGCCGATGCCGGGACTGCGCCGCAGCGACCCCAGGACGGCTGCAGTCGCGCAATGAAGCTTCGCGGAGCCGGGTAGACGTGGCCGCCGCTGCCGGGACGGCTCCGTAGCGACCTCTGGCCCGCTGCGGGAGACCAGGCAACCGCGCGGAGCCGGGTAGACGTGGCCGCCGCAGCCGGGACGGCGCCGCAGCGACCCCTGGGCGGCTGCGCCGCGCCAGGCAGCCGCGCGGAGCCGGGTAGACGTGGCCGCCTCTGCCGGGCCGGCGCCGCAGCGACCCCAGGCCGGCCACGCCTCGCCATGCAGCCTCGCGGAGCCGGGTAGACGTGGCCGCCGCTGCCGGGCCGGCGCCGCAGCGACCCCAGGCCGGTTGAGCCGCGCCAGGCAGCCGCGCGGAGCCGGGTAGACTCGTCCGCCGATGCCGGGCCGGCGCCGCAGCGACCCCAGGCCGTCTGCGGGAGACCAGGCAACCGCGCGGAGCCGGGTAGACGTGGCCGCAGCTCCCGGAACGGCGCCGCAGCGACCCCAGGCCGGTTGAGCCGCGCCATGCAGCTTCGCGGAGCCGGGTAGACGTGGCCGCCGCCGCCGGGCCGGCGCCGCAGCGACCCCAGGCCGGTTGAGCCGCGCCAGGCAGCCGCGCGGAGCCGGGTAGACGTGGCCGCCGCTGCCGGGCCGGCGCCGCAGCGACCCCAGGCCGGTTGAGCCGCGCCATGCAGCCTCGCGGAGCCGGGTAGACGTGGCCGCCGATGCCGGAACGGCGCCGCAGCGACCCCAGGCCGGCTACGCCGCGCCATGCAGCTTCGCGGAGCCGGGTAGACGTGGCCGCGGCTGCCGGGCCGCCGCCGCAGCGACCCCAGGCCGGTTGAGCCGCGCCATGCAGCCGCGCGGAGCCGGGTAGACTTGTCCGCCGATGCCGGAACTGCGCCCCAGCGACCCCAGGACGGCTGCAGTCGCGAAATGCAGCTTCGCGGAGCCGGGTAGACGTGGCCGCCGCTGCCGGGACGGCTCCGCAGCGACGCCGGGCCCGCTGCGCCGCACAAGGAAGCCGCGCGGAGTCGGGCTGACGTGGCCGCGGCTGCTGGGCCGGCGCCGCAGCGACCCCAGGCCGTCTGCGGGAGGCCAGGCAGCCTCCCGGAGCCGGGTAGACGTGGCCGCCGCTGCCGGGACGGCTCCGTAGCGACCTCTGGCCCGCTGCGGGAGACCAGGCAACCGCGCGGAGCCGGGTAGACGTGGCCGCCGCAGCCGGGACGGCGCCGCAGCGACCCCTGGGCGGCTGCGCCGCGCCAGGCAGCCGCGCGGAGCCGGGTAGACGTGGCCGCCTCTGCCGGGCCGGCGCCGCAGCGACCCCAGGCCGGCCACGCCTCGCCATGCAGCCTCGCGGAGCCGGGTAGACGTGGCCACCGCTGCCGGCCCGGCGCCTCAGCGACCCCTGGGCGGCCGCGCCGGGCCAGGCAGCCGCGCGGAGCCGGCTAGACGTGGCCGCCGCAGCCGGGCCGGCGCCGCAGCGACCCCTGGGCGGCTGCGCCGCGCCAGGCAGCCGCGCGGAGCCGGGTAGACGTGGCCGCCGATGCCGGAACGGCGCCGCAGCGACCCCAGGCCGGCCACGCCTCGCCATGCAGCCTCGCGGAGCCGGGTAGACGTGGCCGCCGCTGCCGGGACGGCGCCGCAGCGACCCCTGGGCGGCTGCAGCCGCGCCATGCAGCCTCGCGGAGCCGGGTAGACGTGGCCGCCGCTGCAGGAACGGCGCCGCAGCGACCCCAGGCCGGCTACGCCTCGCCATGCAGCCTCGCGGAGCCGGGTAGACGTGGCCGCCGCGGCCGGGCCGGCTCCGCAGCGACCTCTGGCCCGCTGCGGGAGACCAGGCAACCGCGCGGAGCCGGGCTGACGTGGCCGCCGCTGCCTGGCCGGCGCCGCAGCGACCTCCGGCCGTCCGTTTTTGCCGACCTCTCCTTGCCGCTGCGGACCGGCGGAGCCGCGCCGAGCCGTATAGACCGCGCGCAGTCCGGCCGCCGCCGCGGCAGCGACCGGGTTGTTCGGCGCTCGCCTGGGCCTTGCCGTCTTTCCGTCGTACCCGAGCCGCCGCCGCCGCCGCCGCCGCCTCCGCCTCGGTTCGACCGAGTCGGTCGCTCCCGGGCCGGCCCGTTCCTGGCGTACTCGGGCTCCGCGTGTCGGCGGCTGGCGCGGCCGGCCGCCCCCGCTCTGAGGGGCGTCCGGCCGCGTTCGGCGCGGTTCGGTGCGGGGTCCGCATTGCGGCCGCCGCGGCTCGGGGTCCGGCGGAGGCCCCTTCTCGTTCGTCTCGCGTGCGTTTGTTTGTCTGTCCGTTCGTTTGTTTATTTTACCGGCGCGTGTTTGCGTGCGCGTTCGCTCGTTTGACACTTTTCGTTTGATTCCCTTTTCGCTCGGTGGCCCGGTAGCTCTTCGCGCCGGGTGTTCGGAGTCGGGTATTTCTAACCCGATCCGCCCGCGGCTTGCGGGGTGGGGGTGGTGATGGTGTGTGTTTGTGTTTTGGGCGGGGAGGGCGCTTTTCCCGCTCGCCGCTATGTCCCCCGCTTCCTCCCCCCACTCCCCACCCCCGCCCCCCCCGCCCCACTCCCCCTCTGCGGAAGCGCGCAGGCGCCGGCGGGTCCCCGCCCGCGCGTAGCGGGGCGGGCGGGAAACGTCCGGCGGGCTCGCGACGGGATCGGCCGCTCGTGTCAGCGCGGGGAGGAAAAGAAATGGCGGGAAGACGGCGGCAGAGGTAGGCCGGCGGGGAACGGCCTCGTCCGTCCCGGGGGTGGGTGTGTGCGTTCGTCTGGGATTCGTTCCTTCGACTCATCCGGACGCCGGGCTCGCCCTGAGCCCCTCTCCCGGGCGGCGGGCGTGCCCGTTCCCTCACCCACCCACCCCGGCCCGGCCACCCCCCCCCCCCCCCCTTTCCCCCCAGAGAAAAAAAAGAAAAAATAGAAAGAAACGGAAAGAAAGCGCGTGGCGGGCTGGGGGTGGGTCCTCGGCCGGTTTCGGGGGGGGGGGGGGGGGGGGGGCGGGAGTTTGCGGGGACCGGTCGAAGCCATCGGGCCTGGCCCGCCGGAGGGAAGCGAGAGAGAAAAATTAAAAAAAAAAAAAAAAAGGAGGGTGGCGGGGGGGGGGGGGGGGGGAACCGAGGAGGGGGAGGGGGAGGAGGAGGGCGGAGTGGGAGGTGGTGGTGGTGGTGGGTAGGGGGGTGTGGGGGGGTGCGGGTGAGGTAGGGAGCTTAAAAAAGTAAAAAATGAAATTAAAAAGAAAAAAAAAAAAGGAGGCGGGAACGGCGAACAAACCCGGTCCGATCGGGCAGGGTGGGAGTCGGGTGGGTGGAGGGGGACGGGCACGGGCAGCGGCAAAAGAAAGGAAAGGCGGGAAGAAGAAATAACGGAAAACCCAAATCCCGCAGCTCTCTCGGCCAACGTCCCCCAAGAAGAAGGAAGGAAGGAACGGACGACCACCGAGCAAACGAGCGCTCGCACGGACGTCGGATGGACGTCTTCGAGAAGAAAGTAAGAGGGGCCGGGGGGCCGGGGGAGGGGACTAGGGTGGGAAAGAAAAGAGAGAAAGAAAGAAAGAGGTGGGGGGGGGGGGGGGGGAGGGGGGGGGCGGGAGAAAGAGAGAAAGAGAGAGAGAAAGAAGAATACGTCTACAGGTGCTGCAGAAAAGCGGGCCAGTCGGGCGGGGCACGTCCGGGAGAGGGCGGGTTAGGGCTAGGGTTAGGGTAGGCGGGCGAGGTTAGGGTAAGGGTCAGGTTTAGGCTTTGCGCGCTGGGAAGTTCAGGTGGCCGGCCGCGAGATCTACCCGTAAGCCCGTCGCGACCCCCTTCTTCCCAACGGAAGGGCGCGCCGGGCCGGGCCGGGCCTACTCAAACGCACGCGCGCGGGAGCGGGCGAGCGAGCAAGCGAGCAAGCAAGCAAATGGACGGGGAGACAGGCAGACGGATGGGTAGATAGATAAATATATGAATTAAGCCAATAACTAAAGAAAGAAACGGAAAAAAGTTCAAAAAAAATCAGAAAAACATACAAAAATTAAGAAGCTTCTGAAAAATCGAAAACAGAAAAGCAGGAACACGGAGGGGGAAAAAAAGAAAAGAAAAGAAAAAGAAAAAGAAAAGAAAAAGAAAGAAAGAAAGAAAGAAAGAAAGAAAGAAAGAAAGAAAGAAAGAAAGAAAGAAAGAAAGAAAGAAAAAGGAGGGGGGGGGGGGGGGCTCAGGCGGGCAGCCGCCAGCACGCACGCAAGCGAAAAGGTACGTAGGAAAATATTTTAATGGAATGAATAAATAAGGAGGAAAATTAAAAAAGAAAAAAAAAAGAACTAAAAAAAAAGTTAGAAAAAGAGAAGCTGAAACGTTTGAAGCTAAACAAGACAACATAAAAACACAGGAAAAAATTAAATTAAAATTAAAAAAAAAAAAATCACGCACGCACGGGCGAGCGAGCGAGTGAGCGAGCGAGCAAGCCAAGCAATAAATAAACAAACAAATGGAAAAATATTGGGGGGGAATCGGAGAAACATCATATATAAATGGAAAAGTTTTAAAAAAGCTGAAAACGGCAGAAGTCTAAACGGAAAGAACCATAGGTAAAGAAAAATCACGTTGAGGCGAGTCCGGGCGGTGGGGGCCGAGGGGTGTTGGGTGGGGGGGGGGGGGGGGGACGACGACGGGGCACGGGACGGACGTTAAGAGGAGGGGGGGGGGGGGGGGGGAATGCAGCGGCGGCTGTGGCGGCATACCGCCACCCCGTCACGACCGCCCGCGCCTCGGCGTGGGCCCGCCATCCCGAGCCGGGCCTACAAATAGGAAAACAAAAGATAAAATGAAATGAAAAGATCAGAACAACGAGGAAAGTCAAGGAACATTTAAAAAGGAAAAAAAAAAAACGAAATTAAAAATCGCATCTGCCTGGGAGAGGGAGGGTCAGGGGTCAAGGCTGGGGCCGGGGGCGGGGGGAGGGGGGGGGGTGCGTGTGCAGGGCGGGCGGGGGCAAGGAAGGCCTCAGGCGCCGGCCGCCGGCTCTACCCGCATCCCCGTCGCGACCTCCCGCGCCTCGCGAGGGCCTGC
>NW_028325234.1:232500-242500 GCF_987193195.1 Phasianus colchicus | reverse complement strand
GGCGGCTCCGGAGCGGGACGCGCCGCGCTGCTCCGGGCTCGCCCGCTCGGGCGGGCGCAGCCCCCCATCTCTCTCTCTCTCTGGCTCCATTTGTCCACGGTTTTCCTCGGTTGCCACCCCGCCGGCTAGCTGCTCGCGGCCGGCACCCGCCGGGCCCCGAACCGAGGCCGGCGCCGGCGCCTCGCTCAACGAACTCGGTACGCCTGCGGCTCGCGGGGCCGCTCGGCTGTCACACGGCTGGATTCGGTCGGGCGAGCCCTTGCTCCGGCACCGAGCGAACGGACGGACGAGCCCGCTCTCGGCCCGGGCGGGCGCCTCACCTCGCCTACGGCGGGAAGCGAACCGGAGAGGAGGCCGCCCGTGCCTGAACACCGGACGCCGCCGCGGCTTCCCCGGGACGGGGAGCGTGGAAGCGCCGGCCCGCCGGGGGCCCTCTCCGACGCGACCCGAATGGCCTCATCGATCGACAAGAAGACGGGTAGGGGGAAGGAAGGAAGGGAGGAGAAGATGCGAGCCCTTCTCCAGGACGCGGCGGAAAGACCGCGCGCGCACGTGCAGGCGGGTGTGCGTGGGCAACGTCTGCCGAGAGGTGCTCGCCCGTGCCTGAACACCGGCCCGCCCCACGCCACCCCGAGCGAGGCGGGGAGCGGGATAGGACCGGCCCGCCGGGAAGCCTCTCCGACGCGCCCGAGGAGCGCCTCTCGTGTTCGGCCGGGGCTCCCGCGTGCAGGTGAGGATGCGGTGCGGAACGAGAACGAGGCGCCGCCGCCACGACCATCGGGTCCCGCCTTCCACCGTCGCGGCGGGACCCACCGGGGACGCCCCCGGCCCTTCTGCCTTCGAGTGCCGGCTGACCGGACTGTGCCCTTCTCCGCGCTCGCTTTCTCTCTCGCTTTCTCCGCTTCGCGCCAGCGAGCGCTGCAGCCGGCTTCCCCCGTTCGTTCGATTGTTCTCTCTCGCCTTCTCGGGTTCGCCCTGGGCGGCGCGGGAGCCGGCTATTTCACCCGCACAGCTCTCTCTCGCCTTGCCCGGCTTTTTTTCGCCGCTCGCCCGGGAGACCGCCTTAACCCACCACCGAACGGCGGGACGGGGCGCGACGGACAAACCGAAGCGACCGGATCGACCACACGAACCGACGCCCCAGAGAGCCGCCGCCACCGCCGACCGCCGCCGAAACCCGTCTGGCCGGCCGGTCAACCCAGCTCGCGAGCGCCCGCTCACCACCGATCTCCGGAGCAGAGTCCGCACTCTCTCCTACCGACGAAAAGTAAAGGCATCCGAAAAGAAAGCTCCACGGACGACGACGCCGACTACCGGCAAAGGCTCCGACAGCAGCCGACCTTTACCTCGACATAACTGGAGGCAGAGAATTAGAGCGACGCCTCTGGCCGCACCGTAGCAGCAGCGCCCCCCCCACACACAAAAGACGCGAACAGCCGCCGGAGCCGGGTAGACGTGGCCGCCGCTGCCGGAACGGCGCCGCAGCGACCCCTGGGCGGATGCGCCGCGCCTGGCAGCCGGGCGGAGCCGGGTAGACGTGGCCGCCGCTGCCGGAACGGCGCCGCAGCGACCCCTGGGCGGATGCGCCGCGCCTGGCAGCCGGGCGGAGCCGGGTAGACGTGGCCGCCGCTGCCGGAACGGCGCCGCAGCGACCCCAGGCCGGTTGAGCCGCGCCATGCAGCCGCGCGGAGCCGGGTAGACTTGTCCGCCGATGCCGGAACTGCGCCCCAGCGACCCCAGGACGGCTGCAGTCGCGAAATGCAGCTTCGCGGAGCCGGGTAGACGTGGCCGCCGCTGCCGGGACGGCTCCGCAGCGACGCCGGGCCCGCTGCGCCGCACAAGGCAGCCGCGCGGAGTCGGGCTGACGTGGACGCGGATGCCGGGCCGGCGCCGCAGCGACCCCAGGCCGTCTGCGGGAGGCCAGGCAGCCTCCCGGAGCCGGGTAGACGTGGCCGCCGCTGCCGGGACGGCTCCGTAGCGACCTCTGGCCCGCTGCGGGAGACCAGGCAACCGCGCGGAGCCGGGTAGACGTGGCCGCCGCAGCCGGAACGGCGCCGCAGCGACCCCTGGGCGGCTGCGCCGCGCCAGGCAGCCGCGCGGAGCCGGGTAGACGTGGCCGCCTCTGCCGGGCCGGCGCCGCAGCGACCCCAGGCCGGCCACGCCTCGCCATGCAGCCTCGCGGAGCCGGGTAGACGTGGCCACCGCTGCCGGGGCGGCGCCGCAGCGACCCCTGGGCGGCTGCGCCGCGCCAGGCAGCCGCGCGGAGCCGGGTAGACGTGGCCGCCGATGCCGGAACGGCGCCGCAGCGACCCCAGGCCGGCTACGCCGCGCCATGCAGCCTCGCGGAGCCGGGTAGACGTGGCCGCCGCTGCCGGGCCGGCGCCGCAGCGACCCCAGGCCGCTTGAGCCGCGCCATGCAGCCGCGCGGAGCCGGGTTAGACTCGTCCGCCGATGCCGGAACTGCGCCGCAGCGACCCCAGGACGGCTGCAGTCGCGCAATGAAGCTTCGCGGAGCCGGGTAGACGTGGCCGCAGCTGCCGGGACGGCTCCGCGGCGAAGCCGGGCCGGCTGCGCCGCTCCAGGCAGCCGCGCGGAGCCGGGCTGACGTGGCCGCGGCTACCGGGCCGCCGCTGCGACCCCAGTCGTCTGCGGGAGGCCAGGCAGCCTCCCGGAGCCGGGTAGACGTGGCCGCCGCTGCCGGAACGGCGCCGCAGCGACCCCATGCCGGCTACGCCTCGCCATGCAGCCTCGCGGAGCCGGGTAGATGTGGCCGCCGCTGCCGGGCCGGCGCCGCAGCGACCCCTGGGCGGCTGCGCCGCGCCAGGCAGCAGTGCGGAGCCGGGTAGACGTGGCCGCCGATGCCGGAACGGCGCCGCAGCGACCCCAGGCCGGCTACGCCTCGCCATGCAGCCTCGCGGAGCCGGGTAGACGTGGCCGCCGCTGCCGGGCCGGCTCCGCAGCGACCTCTTCCCGCTGCGGGAGACCCAGGAAACCGCGCGGAGCCGGGTAGACGTGGCCGCCGCTGCCGAAAAGGCGCCGCAGCGACACCAGGCTGGTTGAGCCGCGCCAGGCAGCCGCGCGGAGCCGGGTAGACGTGGCCGCTGCTGCCGGAACGGCGCCGCAGCGACCCCAGGCCGGCTACGCCGCGCCGTGCAGCCGCGCGGAGCCGGGTAGACGTGGCCGCCGCTGCCGGGCCGGCGCCGCAGCGACCCCAGGCCGGTTGAGCCGCGCCAGGCAGCCGCGCGGAGCCGGGTAGACTCGTCCGCCGATGCCGTAACGGCGCCGCAGCGACCCCAGGACGGCTGCAGTCGCGCCATGCAGCTTCGCGGAGTCGGGCTGACGTGGCCGCCGCCGCCGGGCCGCCGCCGCAGCGACCCCAGGCCGTCTGCGGGAGACCAGGCAACCGCGCGGAGCCGGGTAGACGTGGCCGCCGCTGCCGGAACGGCGCCGCAGCGACCCCAGGCCGGTTGAGCCGCGCCGTACAGCTTCGCGGAGCCGGGTAGACGTGGCCGCCGCAGCCGGGGCGGCGCCGCAGCGACCCCAGGCCGGCTACGCCGCGCCATGCAGCCTCGCGGAGCCGGGTAGACGTGGCCGCCGCTGCCGGGGCGGCTCCGAGGAGAAGCCGGGCCGGCTGCGACGCTCCACGCAGCCGCGCGGAGCCGGGCTGACGTGGCCGCGGCTACCGGGCCGCCGCTGCGACCCCAGGCCGTCTGCGGGAGGCCAGGCAGCCTCCCGGAGCCGGGTAGACGTGGCCGCCGCTGCCGGGCCGGCGCCGCAGCGACCACTGGGCGGCTGCGCCGCGCCAGGCATCCGCGCGGAGCCGGGTAGACGTGGCCGCCGATGCCGGAACGGCGCCGCAGCGACCCCAGGCCGGCTACGCCTCGCCATGCAGCCTCGCGGAGCCGGGCAGACGTGGCCGCCGCTGCCGGGCCGGCGCCGCAGCGACCCCTGGGCGGCTGCGCCGCGCCAGGCAGCCGCGCGGAGCCGGGTAGACGTGGCCGCCGATGCCGGAACGGCGCCGCAGCGACCCCAGGCCGGCTACGCCGCGCCATGCAGCCTCGCGGAGCCGGGTTAGACTCGTCCGCCGATGCCGGGACTGCGCCGCAGCGACCCCAGGACGGCTGCAGTCGCGCAATGAAGCTTCGCGGAGCCGGGTAGACGTGGCCGCCGCTGCCGGGACGGCTCCGTAGCGACCTCTGGCCCGCTGCGGGAGACCAGGCAACCGCGCGGAGCCGGGTAGACGTGGCCGCCGCAGCCGGGACGGCGCCGCAGCGACCCCTGGGCGGCTGCGCCGCGCCAGGCAGCCGCGCGGAGCCGGGTAGACGTGGCCGCCTCTGCCGGGCCGGCGCCGCAGCGACCCCAGGCCGGCCACGCCTCGCCATGCAGCCTCGCGGAGCCGGGTAGACGTGGCCGCCGCTGCCGGGCCGGCGCCGCAGCGACCCCAGGCCGGTTGAGCCGCGCCAGGCAGCCGCGCGGAGCCGGGTAGACTCGTCCGCCGATGCCGGGCCGGCGCCGCAGCGACCCCAGGCCGTCTGCGGGAGACCAGGCAACCGCGCGGAGCCGGGTAGACGTGGCCGCAGCTCCCGGAACGGCGCCGCAGCGACCCCAGGCCGGTTGAGCCGCGCCATGCAGCTTCGCGGAGCCGGGTAGACGTGGCCGCCGCCGCCGGGCCGGCGCCGCAGCGACCCCAGGCCGGTTGAGCCGCGCCAGGCAGCCGCGCGGAGCCGGGTAGACGTGGCCGCCGCTGCCGGGCCGGCGCCGCAGCGACCCCAGGCCGGTTGAGCCGCGCCATGCAGCCTCGCGGAGCCGGGTAGACGTGGCCGCCGATGCCGGAACGGCGCCGCAGCGACCCCAGGCCGGCTACGCCGCGCCATGCAGCTTCGCGGAGCCGGGTAGACGTGGCCGCGGCTGCCGGGCCGCCGCCGCAGCGACCCCAGGCCGGTTGAGCCGCGCCATGCAGCCGCGCGGAGCCGGGTAGACTTGTCCGCCGATGCCGGAACTGCGCCCCAGCGACCCCAGGACGGCTGCAGTCGCGAAATGCAGCTTCGCGGAGCCGGGTAGACGTGGCCGCCGCTGCCGGGACGGCTCCGCAGCGACGCCGGGCCCGCTGCGCCGCACAAGGAAGCCGCGCGGAGTCGGGCTGACGTGGCCGCGGCTGCTGGGCCGGCGCCGCAGCGACCCCAGGCCGTCTGCGGGAGGCCAGGCAGCCTCCCGGAGCCGGGTAGACGTGGCCGCCGCTGCCGGGACGGCTCCGTAGCGACCTCTGGCCCGCTGCGGGAGACCAGGCAACCGCGCGGAGCCGGGTAGACGTGGCCGCCGCAGCCGGGACGGCGCCGCAGCGACCCCTGGGCGGCTGCGCCGCGCCAGGCAGCCGCGCGGAGCCGGGTAGACGTGGCCGCCTCTGCCGGGCCGGCGCCGCAGCGACCCCAGGCCGGCCACGCCTCGCCATGCAGCCTCGCGGAGCCGGGTAGACGTGGCCACCGCTGCCGGCCCGGCGCCTCAGCGACCCCTGGGCGGCCGCGCCGGGCCAGGCAGCCGCGCGGAGCCGGCTAGACGTGGCCGCCGCAGCCGGGCCGGCGCCGCAGCGACCCCTGGGCGGCTGCGCCGCGCCAGGCAGCCGCGCGGAGCCGGGTAGACGTGGCCGCCGATGCCGGAACGGCGCCGCAGCGACCCCAGGCCGGCCACGCCTCGCCATGCAGCCTCGCGGAGCCGGGTAGACGTGGCCGCCGCTGCCGGGCCGGCGCCGCAGCGACCCCTGGGCGGCTGCAGCCGCGCCATGCAGCCTCGCGGAGCCGGGTAGACGTGGCCGCCGCTGCAGGAACGGCGCCGCAGCGACCCCAGGCCGGCTACGCCTCGCCATGCAGCCTCGCGGAGCCGGGTAGACGTGGCCGCCGCGGCCGGGCCGGCTCCGCAGCGACCTCTGGCCCGCTGCGGGAGACCAGGCAACCGCGCGGAGCCGGGCTGACGTGGCCGCCGCTGCCTGGCCGGCGCCGCAGCGACCTCCGGCCGTCCGTTTTTGCCGACCTCTCCTTGCCGCTGCGGACCGGCGGAGCCGCGCCGAGCCGTATAGACCGCGCGCAGTCCGGCCGCCGCCGCGGCAGCGACCGGGTTGTTCGGCGCTCGCCTGGGCCTTGCCGTCTTTCCGTCGTACCCGAGCCGCCGCCGCCGCCGCCGCCGCCTCCGCCTCGGTTCGACCGAGTCGGTCGCTCCCGGGCCGGCCCGTTCCTGGCGTACTCGGGCTCCGCGTGTCGGCGGCTGGCGCGGCCGGCCGCCCCCGCTCTGAGGGGCGTCCGGCCGCGTTCGGCGCGGTTCGGTGCGGGGTCCGCATTGCGGCCGCCGCGGCTCGGGGTCCGGCGGAGGCCCCTTCTCGTTCGTCTCGCGTGCGTTTGTTTGTCTGTCCGTTCGTTTGTTTATTTTACCGGCGCGTGTTTGCGTGCGCGTTCGCTCGTTTGACACTTTTCGTTTGATTCCCTTTTCGCTCGGTGGCCCGGTAGCTCTTCGCGCCGGGTGTTCGGAGTCGGGTATTTCTAACCCGATCCGCCCGCGGCTTGCGGGGTGGGGGTGGTGATGGTGTGTGTTTGTGTTTTGGGCGGGGAGGGCGCTTTTCCCGCTCGCCGCTATGTCCCCCGCTTCCTCCCCCCACTCCCCACCCCCGCCCCCCCCGCCCCACTCCCCCTCTGCGGAAGCGCGCAGGCGCCGGCGGGTCCCCGCCCGCGCGTAGCGGGGCGGGCGGGAAACGTCCGGCGGGCTCGCGACGGGATCGGCCGCTCGTGTCAGCGCGGGGAGGAAAAGAAATGGCGGGAAGACGGCGGCAGAGGTAGGCCGGCGGGGAACGGCCTCGTCCGTCCCGGGGGTGGGTGTGTGCGTTCGTCTGGGATTCGTTCCTTCGACTCATCCGGACGCCGGGCTCGCCCTGAGCCCCTCTCCCGGGCGGCGGGCGTGCCCGTTCCCTCACCCACCCACCCCGGCCCGGCCACCCCCCCCCCCCCCCCTTTCCCCCCAGAGAAAAAAAAGAAAAAATAGAAAGAAACGGAAAGAAAGCGCGTGGCGGGCTGGGGGTGGGTCCTCGGCCGGTTTCGGGGGGGGGGGGGGGGGGGGGCGGGAGTTTGCGGGGACCGGTCGAAGCCATCGGGCCTGGCCCGCCGGAGGGAAGCGAGAGAGAAAAATTAAAAAAAAAAAAAAAAAAGGAGGGTGGCGGGGGGGGGGGGGGGGGGGAACCGAGGAGGGGGAGGGGGAGGAGGAGGGCGGAGTGGGAGGTGGTGGTGGTGGTGGGTAGGGGGGTGTGGGGGGGTGCGGGTGAGGTAGGGAGCTTAAAAAAGTAAAAAATGAAATTAAAAAGAAAAAAAAAAAGGAGGCGGGAACGGCGAACAAACCCGGTCCGATCGGGCAGGGTGGGAGTCGGGTGGGTGGAGGGGGACGGGCACGGGCAGCGGCAAAAGAAAGGAAAGGCGGGAAGAAGAAATAACGGAAAACCCAAATCCCGCAGCTCTCTCGGCCAACGTCCCCCAAGAAGAAGGAAGGAAGGAACGGACGACCACCGAGCAAACGAGCGCTCGCACGGACGTCGGATGGACGTCTTCGAGAAGAAAGTAAGAGGGGCCGGGGGGCCGGGGGAGGGGACTAGGGTGGGAAAGAAAAGAGAGAAAGAAAGAAAGAGGTGGGGGGGGGGGGGGGGGAGGGGGGGGGCGGGAGAAAGAGAGAAAGAGAGAGAGAAAGAAGAATACGTCTACAGGTGCTGCAGAAAAGCGGGCCAGTCGGGCGGGGCACGTCCGGGAGAGGGCGGGTTAGGGCTAGGGTTAGGGTAGGCGGGCGAGGTTAGGGTAAGGGTCAGGTTTAGGCTTTGCGCGCTGGGAAGTTCAGGTGGCCGGCCGCGAGATCTACCCGTAAGCCCGTCGCGACCCCCTTCTTCCCAACGGAAGGGCGCGCCGGGCCGGGCCGGGCCTACTCAAACGCACGCGCGCGGGAGCGGGCGAGCGAGCAAGCGAGCAAGCAAGCAAATGGACGGGGAGACAGGCAGACGGATGGGTAGATAGATAAATATATGAATTAAGCCAATAACTAAAGAAAGAAACGGAAAAAAGTTCAAAAAAAATCAGAAAAACATACAAAAATTAAGAAGCTTCTGAAAAATCGAAAACAGAAAAGCAGGAACACGGAGGGGGAAAAAAAGAAAAGAAAAGAAAAAGAAAAAGAAAAGAAAAAGAAAGAAAGAAAGAAAGAAAGAAAGAAAGAAAGAAAGAAAGAAAGAAAGAAAGAAAGAAAAAGGAGGGGGGGGGGGGGGGGCTCAGGCGGGCAGCCGCCAGCACGCACGCAAGCGAAAAGGTACGTAGGAAAATATTTTAATGGAATGAATAAATAAGGAGGAAAATTAAAAAAGAAAAAAAAAAAGAACTAAAAAAAAAGTTAGAAAAAGAGAAGCTGAAACGTTTGAAGCTAAACAAGACAACATAAAAACACAGGAAAAAATTAAATTAAAATTAAAAAAAAAAAAATCACGCACGCACGGGCGAGCGAGCGAGTGAGCGAGCGAGCAAGCCAAGCAATAAATAAACAAACAAATGGAAAAATATTGGGGGGGAATCGGAGAAACATCATATATAAATGGAAAAGTTTTAAAAAAGCTGAAAACGGCAGAAGTCTAAACGGAAAGAACCATAGGTAAAGAAAAATCACGTTGAGGCGAGTCCGGGCGGTGGGGGCCGAGGGGTGTTGGGTGGGGGGGGGGGGGGGGACGACGACGGGGCACGGGACGGACGTTAAGAGGAGGGGGGGGGGGGGGGGGGAATGCAGCGGCGGCTGTGGCGGCATACCGCCACCCCGTCACGACCGCCCGCGCCTCGGCGTGGGCCCGCCATCCCGAGCCGGGCCTACAAATAGGAAAACAAAAGATAAAATGAAATGAAAAGATCAGAACAACGAGGAAAGTCAAGGAACATTTAAAAAGGAAAAAAAAAAAACGAAATTAAAAATCGCATCTGCCTGGGAGAGGGAGGGTCAGGGGTCAAGGCTGGGGCCGGGGGCGGGGGGAGGGGGGGGGGTGCGTGTGCAGGGCGGGCGGGGGCAAGGAAGGCCTCAGGCGCCGGCCGCCGGCTCTACCCGCATCCCCGTCGCGACCTCCCGCGCCTCGCGAGGGCCTGCCGGGCCGGGCCGGGCCGGGCCTACGCACGCACGCGAGAGAGAGAGAGAGAGAGAGAGAGCCGACAAATCAATAAACAGAGAAATAAACAACTAGACAGAGGTTCAAAAAGCATTGGGAAAACGTACGCCCGCAAGCGAGGAAGCAAACAAACGAGCGAGCGAGCGAGCAAGCAGACAGGTACGTAGAAAAATATTTTTGATATTTTGAACGATGAGATGGGAAAGCTAAAAGAAATAAACATAAAAAAAGATTTCAAAAAATAGAAAAACAGAAGCTGAAACGTTCGAAGTTAAACGAGACGGAACAGAAGATAGAAAAGAAAGAAAGAAAACATAAAAACAAAGGAAAAAAATAAAAATGAAAAACGCAGCAAAAAAAAAGTAAAAATCACGCGCGCACGCTCGCTCGCACGCACGCACGTACGCACACGCGAGCCCACCAATAAATAAAGAAATGGAAAAATTAAAAAAAAATAAAAATAAAAATAAAAAAACTGGAAAACCATACGTAAATGGAGAAGTTTGTAAAAAGCTGAACAAAGCAAAAAAAAAAAGGTAGGTAAAGATAAATCGTGCGAGGCGAGTCCGGGGCGGGGGGTGGGGGGGGGAGAGGGGGAGGGGGGGGAGGGGGGGCGAGGGGGTACGAGGGTTAAGCTCGGGGTGGGGCGCAGGGGCTGGGGGGGTGGGGCGGGAGGAGGAGGAGGAGGAGGAGGAGGAGGAGGAGGGGGAGGCGGCTGTGCCGGCATACCGCGACCCCCTCACGAGCACCCGCGCCTCGGCGTGGGCCCGCCATCCCAAGCCGGGCCTACGCACGCACGCACGCAAGCAGGCAGGCAGGCAGGCAGGCAGGCAGGCAGGCACT
>NW_028325234.1:212500-220000 GCF_987193195.1 Phasianus colchicus | reverse complement strand
CTGCCTTCGAGTGCCGGCTGACCGGACTGTGCCCTTCTCCGCGCTCGCTTTCTCTCTCGCTTTCTCCGCTTCGCGCCAGCGAGCGCTGCAGCCGGCTTCCCCCGTTCGTTCGATTGTTCTCTCTCGCCTTCTCGGGTTCGCCCTGGGCGGCGCGGGAGCCGGCTATTTCACCCGCACAGCTCTCTCTCGCCTTGCCCGGCTTTTTTTCGCCGCTCGCCCGGGAGACCGCCTTAACCCACCACCGAACGGCGGGACGGGGCGCGACGGACAAACCGAAGCGACCGGATCGACCACACGAACCGACGCCCCAGAGAGCCGCCGCCACCGCCGACCGCCGCCGAAACCCGTCTGGCCGGCCGGTCAACCCAGCTCGCGAGCGCCCGCTCACCACCGATCTCCGGAGCAGAGTCCGCACTCTCTCCTACCGACGAAAAGTAAAGGCATCCGAAAAGAAAGCTCCACGGACGACGACGCCGACTACCGGCAAAGGCTCCGACAGCAGCCGACCTTTACCTCGACATAACTGGAGGCAGAGAATTAGAGCGACGCCTCTGGCCGCACCGTAGCAGCAGCGCCCCCCCCACACACAAAAGACGCGAACAGCCGCCGGAGCCGGGTAGACGTGGCCGCCGCTGCCGGAACGGCGCCGCAGCGACCCCTGGGCGGATGCGCCGCGCCTGGCAGCCGGGCGGAGCCGGGTAGACGTGGCCGCCGCTGCCGGAACGGCGCCGCAGCGACCCCTGGGCGGATGCGCCGCGCCTGGCAGCCGGGCGGAGCCGGGTAGACGTGGCCGCCGCTGCCGGAACGGCGCCGCAGCGACCCCAGGCCGGTTGAGCCGCGCCATGCAGCCGCGCGGAGCCGGGTAGACTTGTCCGCCGATGCCGGAACTGCGCCCCAGCGACCCCAGGACGGCTGCAGTCGCGAAATGCAGCTTCGCGGAGCCGGGTAGACGTGGCCGCCGCTGCCGGGACGGCTCCGCAGCGACGCCGGGCCCGCTGCGCCGCACAAGGCAGCCGCGCGGAGTCGGGCTGACGTGGACGCGGATGCCGGGCCGGCGCCGCAGCGACCCCAGGCCGTCTGCGGGAGGCCAGGCAGCCTCCCGGAGCCGGGTAGACGTGGCCGCCGCTGCCGGGACGGCTCCGTAGCGACCTCTGGCCCGCTGCGGGAGACCAGGCAACCGCGCGGAGCCGGGTAGACGTGGCCGCCGCAGCCGGAACGGCGCCGCAGCGACCCCTGGGCGGCTGCGCCGCGCCAGGCAGCCGCGCGGAGCCGGGTAGACGTGGCCGCCTCTGCCGGGCCGGCGCCGCAGCGACCCCAGGCCGGCCACGCCTCGCCATGCAGCCTCGCGGAGCCGGGTAGACGTGGCCACCGCTGCCGGGGCGGCGCCGCAGCGACCCCTGGGCGGCTGCGCCGCGCCAGGCAGCCGCGCGGAGCCGGGTAGACGTGGCCGCCGATGCCGGAACGGCGCCGCAGCGACCCCAGGCCGGCTACGCCGCGCCATGCAGCCTCGCGGAGCCGGGTAGACGTGGCCGCCGCTGCCGGGCCGGCGCCGCAGCGACCCCAGGCCGCTTGAGCCGCGCCATGCAGCCGCGCGGAGCCGGGTTAGACTCGTCCGCCGATGCCGGAACTGCGCCGCAGCGACCCCAGGACGGCTGCAGTCGCGCAATGAAGCTTCGCGGAGCCGGGTAGACGTGGCCGCAGCTGCCGGGACGGCTCCGCGGCGAAGCCGGGCCGGCTGCGCCGCTCCAGGCAGCCGCGCGGAGCCGGGCTGACGTGGCCGCGGCTACCGGGCCGCCGCTGCGACCCCAGTCGTCTGCGGGAGGCCAGGCAGCCTCCCGGAGCCGGGTAGACGTGGCCGCCGCTGCCGGAACGGCGCCGCAGCGACCCCATGCCGGCTACGCCTCGCCATGCAGCCTCGCGGAGCCGGGTAGATGTGGCCGCCGCTGCCGGGCCGGCGCCGCAGCGACCCCTGGGCGGCTGCGCCGCGCCAGGCAGCAGTGCGGAGCCGGGTAGACGTGGCCGCCGATGCCGGAACGGCGCCGCAGCGACCCCAGGCCGGCTACGCCTCGCCATGCAGCCTCGCGGAGCCGGGTAGACGTGGCCGCCGCTGCCGGGCCGGCTCCGCAGCGACCTCTTCCCGCTGCGGGAGACCAAGGAAACCGCGCGGAGCCGGGTAGACGTGGCCGCCGCTGCCGAAAAGGCGCCGCAGCGACACCAGGCTGGTTGAGCCGCGCCAGGCAGCCGCGCGGAGCCGGGTAGACGTGGCCGCTGCTGCCGGAACGGCGCCGCAGCGACCCCAGGCCGGCTACGCCGCGCCGTGCAGCCGCGCGGAGCCGGGTAGACGTGGCCGCCGCTGCCGGGCCGGCGCCGCAGCGACCCCAGGCCGGTTGAGCCGCGCCAGGCAGCCGCGCGGAGCCGGGTAGACTCGTCCGCCGATGCCGTAACGGCGCCGCAGCGACCCCAGGACGGCTGCAGTCGCGCCATGCAGCTTCGCGGAGTCGGGCTGACGTGGCCGCCGCCGCCGGGCCGCCGCCGCAGCGACCCCAGGCCGTCTGCGGGAGACCAGGCAACCGCGCGGAGCCGGGTAGACGTGGCCGCCGCTGCCGGAACGGCGCCGCAGCGACCCCAGGCCGGTTGAGCCGCGCCGTACAGCTTCGCGGAGCCGGGTAGACGTGGCCGCCGCAGCCGGGGCGGCGCCGCAGCGACCCCAGGCCGGCTACGCCGCGCCATGCAGCCTCGCGGAGCCGGGTAGACGTGGCCGCCGCTGCCGGGCCGGCGCCGCAGCGACCCCTGGGCGGCTGCGCCGCGCCAGGCAGCCGCGCGGAGCCGGGTAGACGTGGCCGCCGATGCCGGAACGGCGCCGCAGCGACCCCAGGCCGGCTACGCCGCGCCATGCAGCCTCGCGGAGCCGGGTTAGACTCGTCCGCCGATGCCGGGACTGCGCCGCAGCGACCCCAGGACGGCTGCAGTCGCGCAATGAAGCTTCGCGGAGCCGGGTAGACGTGGCCGCCGCTGCCGGGACGGCTCCGTAGCGACCTCTGGCCCGCTGCGGGAGACCAGGCAACCGCGCGGAGCCGGGTAGACGTGGCCGCCGCAGCCGGGACGGCGCCGCAGCGACCCCTGGGCGGCTGCGCCGCGCCAGGCAGCCGCGCGGAGCCGGGTAGACGTGGCCGCCTCTGCCGGGCCGGCGCCGCAGCGACCCCAGGCCGGCCACGCCTCGCCATGCAGCCTCGCGGAGCCGGGTAGACGTGGCCGCCGCTGCCGGGCCGGCGCCGCAGCGACCCCAGGCCGGTTGAGCCGCGCCAGGCAGCCGCGCGGAGCCGGGTAGACTCGTCCGCCGATGCCGGGCCGGCGCCGCAGCGACCCCAGGCCGTCTGCGGGAGACCAGGCAACCGCGCGGAGCCGGGTAGACGTGGCCGCAGCTCCCGGAACGGCGCCGCAGCGACCCCAGGCCGGTTGAGCCGCGCCATGCAGCTTCGCGGAGCCGGGTAGACGTGGCCGCCGCCGCCGGGCCGGCGCCGCAGCGACCCCAGGCCGGTTGAGCCGCGCCAGGCAGCCGCGCGGAGCCGGGTAGACGTGGCCGCCGCTGCCGGGCCGGCGCCGCAGCGACCCCAGGCCGGTTGAGCCGCGCCATGCAGCCTCGCGGAGCCGGGTAGACGTGGCCGCCGATGCCGGAACGGCGCCGCAGCGACCCCAGGCCGGCTACGCCGCGCCATGCAGCTTCGCGGAGCCGGGTAGACGTGGCCGCGGCTGCCGGGCCGCCGCCGCAGCGACCCCAGGCCGGTTGAGCCGCGCCATGCAGCCGCGCGGAGCCGGGTAGACTTGTCCGCCGATGCCGGAACTGCGCCCCAGCGACCCCAGGACGGCTGCAGTCGCGAAATGCAGCTTCGCGGAGCCGGGTAGACGTGGCCGCCGCTGCCGGGACGGCTCCGCAGCGACGCCGGGCCCGCTGCGCCGCACAAGGAAGCCGCGCGGAGTCGGGCTGACGTGGCCGCGGCTGCTGGGCCGGCGCCGCAGCGACCCCAGGCCGTCTGCGGGAGGCCAGGCAGCCTCCCGGAGCCGGGTAGACGTGGCCGCCGCTGCCGGGACGGCTCCGTAGCGACCTCTGGCCCGCTGCGGGAGACCAGGCAACCGCGCGGAGCCGGGTAGACGTGGCCGCCGCAGCCGGGACGGCGCCGCAGCGACCCCTGGGCGGCTGCGCCGCGCCAGGCAGCCGCGCGGAGCCGGGTAGACGTGGCCGCCTCTGCCGGGCCGGCGCCGCAGCGACCCCAGGCCGGCCACGCCTCGCCATGCAGCCTCGCGGAGCCGGGTAGACGTGGCCACCGCTGCCGGCCCGGCGCCTCAGCGACCCCTGGGCGGCCGCGCCGGGCCAGGCAGCCGCGCGGAGCCGGCTAGACGTGGCCGCCGCAGCCGGGCCGGCGCCGCAGCGACCCCTGGGCGGCTGCGCCGCGCCAGGCAGCCGCGCGGAGCCGGGTAGACGTGGCCGCCGATGCCGGAACGGCGCCGCAGCGACCCCAGGCCGGCCACGCCTCGCCATGCAGCCTCGCGGAGCCGGGTAGACGTGGCCGCCGCTGCCGGGACGGCGCCGCAGCGACCCCTGGGCGGCTGCAGCCGCGCCATGCAGCCTCGCGGAGCCGGGTAGACGTGGCCGCCGCTGCAGGAACGGCGCCGCAGCGACCCCAGGCCGGCTACGCCTCGCCATGCAGCCTCGCGGAGCCGGGTAGACGTGGCCGCCGCGGCCGGGCCGGCTCCGCAGCGACCTCTGGCCCGCTGCGGGAGACCAGGCAACCGCGCGGAGCCGGGCTGACGTGGCCGCCGCTGCCTGGCCGGCGCCGCAGCGACCTCCGGCCGTCCGTTTTTGCCGACCTCTCCTTGCCGCTGCGGACCGGCGGAGCCGCGCCGAGCCGTATAGACCGCGCGCAGTCCGGCCGCCGCCGCGGCAGCGACCGGGTTGTTCGGCGCTCGCCTGGGCCTTGCCGTCTTTCCGTCGTACCCGAGCCGCCGCCGCCGCCGCCGCCGCCTCCGCCTCGGTTCGACCGAGTCGGTCGCTCCCGGGCCGGCCCGTTCCTGGCGTACTCGGGCTCCGCGTGTCGGCGGCTGGCGCGGCCGGCCGCCCCCGCTCTGAGGGGCGTCCGGCCGCGTTCGGCGCGGTTCGGTGCGGGGTCCGCATTGCGGCCGCCGCGGCTCGGGGTCCGGCGGAGGCCCCTTCTCGTTCGTCTCGCGTGCGTTTGTTTGTCTGTCCGTTCGTTTGTTTATTTTACCGGCGCGTGTTTGCGTGCGCGTTCGCTCGTTTGACACTTTTCGTTTGATTCCCTTTTCGCTCGGTGGCCCGGTAGCTCTTCGCGCCGGGTGTTCGGAGTCGGGTATTTCTAACCCGATCCGCCCGCGGCTTGCGGGGTGGGGGTGGTGATGGTGTGTGTTTGTGTTTTGGGCGGGGAGGGCGCTTTTCCCGCTCGCCGCTATGTCCCCCGCTTCCTCCCCCCACTCCCCACCCCCGCCCCCCCCGCCCCACTCCCCCTCTGCGGAAGCGCGCAGGCGCCGGCGGGTCCCCGCCCGCGCGTAGCGGGGCGGGCGGGAAACGTCCGGCGGGCTCGCGACGGGATCGGCCGCTCGTGTCAGCGCGGGGAGGAAAAGAAATGGCGGGAAGACGGCGGCAGAGGTAGGCCGGCGGGGAACGGCCTCGTCCGTCCCGGGGGTGGGTGTGTGCGTTCGTCTGGGATTCGTTCCTTCGACTCATCCGGACGCCGGGCTCGCCCTGAGCCCCTCTCCCGGGCGGCGGGCGTGCCCGTTCCCTCACCCACCCACCCCGGCCCGGCCACCCCCCCCCCCCCCCCTTTCCCCCCAGAGAAAAAAAAGAAAAAATAGAAAGAAACGGAAAGAAAGCGCGTGGCGGGCTGGGGGTGGGTCCTCGGCCGGTTTCGGGGGGGGGGGGGGGGGGGGGGCGGGAGTTTGCGGGGACCGGTCGAAGCCATCGGGCCTGGCCCGCCGGAGGGAAGCGAGAGAGAAAAATTAAAAAAAAAAAAAAAAAGGAGGGTGGCGGGGGGGGGGGGGGGGGGAACCGAGGAGGGGGAGGGGGAGGAGGAGGGCGGAGTGGGAGGTGGTGGTGGTGGTGGGTAGGGGGGTGTGGGGGGGTGCGGGTGAGGTAGGGAGCTTAAAAAAGTAAAAAATGAAATTAAAAAGAAAAAAAAAAAGGAGGCGGGAACGGCGAACAAACCCGGTCCGATCGGGCAGGGTGGGAGTCGGGTGGGTGGAGGGGGACGGGCACGGGCAGCGGCAAAAGAAAGGAAAGGCGGGAAGAAGAAATAACGGAAAACCCAAATCCCGCAGCTCTCTCGGCCAACGTCCCCCAAGAAGAAGGAAGGAAGGAACGGACGACCACCGAGCAAACGAGCGCTCGCACGGACGTCGGATGGACGTCTTCGAGAAGAAAGTAAGAGGGGCCGGGGGGCCGGGGGAGGGGACTAGGGTGGGAAAGAAAAGAGAGAAAGAAAGAAAGAGGTGGGGGGGGGGGGGGGGAGGGGGGGGGCGGGAGAAAGAGAGAAAGAGAGAGAGAAAGAAGAATACGTCTACAGGTGCTGCAGAAAAGCGGGCCAGTCGGGCGGGGCACGTCCGGGAGAGGGCGGGTTAGGGCTAGGGTTAGGGTAGGCGGGCGAGGTTAGGGTAAGGGTCAGGTTTAGGCTTTGCGCGCTGGGAAGTTCAGGTGGCCGGCCGCGAGATCTACCCGTAAGCCCGTCGCGACCCCCTTCTTCCCAACGGAAGGGCGCGCCGGGCCGGGCCGGGCCTACTCAAACGCACGCGCGCGGGAGCGGGCGAGCGAGCAAGCGAGCAAGCAAGCAAATGGACGGGGAGACAGGCAGACGGATGGGTAGATAGATAAATATATGAATTAAGCCAATAACTAAAGAAAGAAACGGAAAAAAGTTCAAAAAAAATCAGAAAAACATACAAAAATTAAGAAGCTTCTGAAAAATCGAAAACAGAAAAGCAGGAACACGGAGGGGGAAAAAAAGAAAAGAAAAGAAAAAGAAAAAGAAAAGAAAAAGAAAGAAAGAAAGAAAGAAAGAAAGAAAGAAAGAAAGAAAGAAAGAAAGAAAGAAAGAAAAAGGAGGGGGGGGGGGGGGGGCTCAGGCGGGCAGCCGCCAGCACGCACGCAAGCGAAAAGGTACGTAGGAAAATATTTTAATGGAATGAATAAATAAGGAGGAAAATTAAAAAAGAAAAAAAAAAGAACTAAAAAAAAAGTTAGAAAAAGAGAAGCTGAAACGTTTGAAGCTAAACAAGACAACATAAAAACACAGGAAAAAATTAAATTAAAATTAAAAAAAAAAAAATCACGCACGCACGGGCGAGCGAGCGAGTGAGCGAGCGAGCAAGCCAAGCAATAAATAAACAAACAAATGGAAAAATATTGGGGGGGAATCGGAGAAACATCATATATAAATGGAAAAGTTTTAAAAAAGCTGAAAACGGCAGAAGTCTAAACGGAAAGAACCATAGGTA
>NW_028325234.1:202500-205000 GCF_987193195.1 Phasianus colchicus | reverse complement strand
ACGAACGAACGAACGAACGGACGAACGAACGAACGAACGACCGGCCCCGCACCGCGCGACCGACCGGAAAGCCCGGCCGCCCCGTGGGGACGAGCTCGGCCGAAGCGGGCGCTCCGGGAGCGCGGGGAGCTCCGCGAGCTCCCCGACCTGGGTCTCGACTTAGGGGGACGAAGGCCCGCGCCGCGACGCCGCCGTCGAGGGACCGGGGCGGTGGGGCGGAGGGGAAGCCGGCCGCCCGAACCGACCGAACGACCGACCCACGCGGGGAAGGACGGACGGACGGACGGACGGCGGCACCCCCCCCCACACACACGCGCACCGCGACCCGCCTCCGGAGGGGCGCGCGGGCCTGCGAGGCGCCCCAGCCGCGCCGCGCGGCCGCCGCGGACGGCGGCCGTCGGCGATTGACCGTCAAGCGACGCTCAGGCAGGCGTAGCCCCGGGAGGAACCCGGGGCCGCAAGTGCGTTCGAAGTGTCGATGATCAATGTGTCCTGCAATTCACATTAATTCTCGCAGCTAGCTGCGTTCTTCATCGACGCACGAGCCGAGTGATCCACCGCTAAGAGTCGTCTGGCTTTCGGCACCGCCCCGCGCGCGCGGGGGGCCCTCCTCTCGCGTCTCTCTCGCCTTTCCCGAAGGCGCTCCGACCGCCCCCGCGCGGCCCGCCCCGACGCCGGGGCGGCGACCGCCGCGGGGAGGACGAGCGTCGCCTCCGCTGACCGTACGCTACGGAACACGCACACGCTTCGAATCGAGGGGAAAAAAAAAGAGGAACCCTCCCGAACGAGAAGGGCGGGGAGCCCGCGCTCCCGACCTGGACAAACGACCTCGTCTCGCTTCGGGAGGGGCGGACCAGGCGCCCGGCTCGGCTCGGCCCGGGCGGAAGCCCCGCTGCCGCGAACGGACCCGCCGGCGACGCCGCCGCCGGCGCCGCGACCGGTCGGGACGCGGGCGAGCCCGGCCGGGGTGTTCCCCCGGCCCGCGCCGCCGGCGCCGCCGGCCCCGCGCCCGCGACGGCCCGCCCGGACGGCGCGCCCGCGACGGCCCGGGCCCCCCCGCCTCGCGCCGCGGGCGCCGCGCACGCCGAAACGACCCCGGCCGCCTCTCGCCTTCCTCTCCCGCCCCTCGCCCTCCGCCGCCTCCTCCTCTCGCTCGCCCTGGCGGCGCGCCCGCGGCGGACGCGCGCCCGGCGGCGGGACGGGGACGGGGACGGATCTGGGAGCGGCGCCCGCCCCCCGCGCCTCCGCGCGGAGACCGGTTGCGGGACGCCCCGCGCCGGACCTCCCGCCCGCTCGCCCGGCGCGGCCGGCGAGGCCGAGGGCGAAAGCGCGGTGGGAGGCGGCGGCGGCGGCGGCGAAGGAGAGGACTCGGCGAGCGACGGAAGGGGGAAACGGCGGCGAGGCCCCCCGACGGAGGACGGACGGGCGGCGAGGCCGCGGGCGCGCGCCGGACGGGCCGGCGGAGCGGAACCGCCGGCGCCGCGGATGGCGCGGGCGAGGACCGGCCGGGCTCGAACCGGCTCGAACCGGCCGCGCGCGGCGGCGTGGCCGCGGCGGGCGCCGGGCCGAGACGCGCGTCTCGGCCCGCTCCGAACGCGGGCGAGGCCGGCACGGAGCCGAGCCTCTCCGCCCGAGACCGTGGCCGCGGAGAGGGGGGGACGGGGTAACCCCCTCTCCGGCCCGGGCCCGACCCGCGGAGGCGCGAGAGCGCGGCGGCGGCGGCCGACGCCGCCGGCGGGCTCGGATCGGGAGGGAAGCGGCGTGCTGGGGAGTGGTGGGGGCGCGCCGCCGCGCCCCGCAACGAGCCCCTTCCTTCCCGCCCTCCCGCCGGCGACGCGGCCGGACCGCCGTCGCCGGAGCCCCCGGCCTCGCGAGACGTGCCGCGGGCCGCCCGAGTCTTTAAACCCCCGCCCGGCTCCGCGGCCGAGGGAGGGAGGCAGGGAGGGAGAGCGGGGACGGCGCGCACGCCGCCCCCTCCTCTTCCCTTCCCTTCCCTTCCCATCCCCCGGACGCGCGGAGGCGCGGACGCTAGGTACCTGGCCCTGGGGTGAGGGAAACGACCCGAAGGCCCCGCGGGGGTGCCTCCCCCGCCCGCCCGCCTTCCTCGGCGGGCGGGACGGGGCGCCGAGGGGAAATCCGGCACCCGCCAGCCGGCCCCGGCGCCCCTCGGGGGAGCGTCCGCCCGCGGGGGCGCGCCCGTCGTCCGCCGCCACCACCTCGCCCTCCTCCCGGGGCCCGGGGTTTCCCTCGTTAACCCGGCGCCGGGCGGCAGCTGCGCCCGGGAGGAGGCACGCGGCTCGGACCGCCCGCCCGCGCGGGGACCGAAGCCGCCCGGAGAAGCCTCGCGCGCAGACCGCGCGCTCGCGCGCGGCGCGCCCCCCCCCTCCGGCGCTCGCCCGCAGCCGGCCGGGCTCCGCGGACGCCCGCGAACCCGACCCCGTCCGCCGCGAGGGTGCGGCTGAAGGGCGAGGGGGGGAGGGAGAGAGGGGCCGGGGGAAGC
>NW_028325234.1:190000-197500 GCF_987193195.1 Phasianus colchicus | reverse complement strand
AGACGTGGCCGCCGCAGCCGGAACGGCGCCGCAGCGACCCCTGGGCGGCTGCGCCGCGCCAGGCAGCCGCGCGGAGCCGGGTAGACGTGGCCGCCTCTGCCGGGCCGGCGCCGCAGCGACCCCAGGCCGGCCACGCCTCGCCATGCAGCCTCGCGGAGCCGGGTAGACGTGGCCACCGCTGCCGGGGCGGCGCCGCAGCGACCCCTGGGCGGCTGCGCCGCGCCAGGCAGCCGCGCGGAGCCGGGTAGACGTGGCCGCCGATGCCGGAACGGCGCCGCAGCGACCCCAGGCCGGCTACGCCGCGCCATGCAGCCTCGCGGAGCCGGGTAGACGTGGCCGCCGCTGCCGGGCCGGCGCCGCAGCGACCCCAGGCCGTTTGAGCCGCGCCATGCAGCCGCGCGGAGCCGGGTTAGACTCGTCCGCCGATGCCGGAACTGCGCCGCAGCGACCCCAGGACGGCTGCAGTCGCGCAATGAAGCTTCGCGGAGCCGGGTAGACGTGGCCGCAGCTGCCGGGACGGCTCCGCGGCGAAGCCGGGCCGGCTGCGCCGCTCCAGGCAGCCGCGCGGAGCCGGGCTGACGTGGCCGCGGCTACCGGGCCGCCGCTGCGACCCCAGTCGTCTGCGGGAGGCCAGGCAGCCTCCCGGAGCCGGGTAGACGTGGCCGCCGCTGCCGGAACGGCGCCGCAGCGACCCCATGCCGGCTACGCCTCGCCATGCAGCCTCGCGGAGCCGGGTAGATGTGGCCGCCGCTGCCGGGCCGGCGCCGCAGCGACCCCTGGGCGGCTGCGCCGCGCCAGGCAGCAGTGCGGAGCCGGGTAGACGTGGCCGCCGATGCCGGAACGGCGCCGCAGCGACCCCAGGCCGGCTACGCCTCGCCATGCAGCCTCGCGGAGCCGGGTAGACGTGGCCGCCGCTGCCGGGCCGGCTCCGCAGCGACCTCTTCCCGCTGCGGGAGACCAAGGAAACCGCGCGGAGCCGGGTAGACGTGGCCGCCGCTGCCGAAAAGGCGCCGCAGCGACACCAGGCTGGTTGAGCCGCGCCAGGCAGCCGCGCGGAGCCGGGTAGACGTGGCCGCTGCTGCCGGAACGGCGCCGCAGCGACCCCAGGCCGGCTACGCCGCGCCGTGCAGCCGCGCGGAGCCGGGTAGACGTGGCCGCCGCTGCCGGGCCGGCGCCGCAGCGACCCCAGGCCGGTTGAGCCGCGCCAGGCAGCCGCGCGGAGCCGGGTAGACTCGTCCGCCGATGCCGTAACGGCGCCGCAGCGACCCCAGGACGGCTGCAGTCGCGCCATGCAGCTTCGCGGAGTCGGGCTGACGTGGCCGCCGCCGCCGGGCCGCCGCCGCAGCGACCCCAGGCCGTCTGCGGGAGACCAGGCAACCGCGCGGAGCCGGGTAGACGTGGCCGCCGCTGCCGGAACGGCGCCGCAGCGACCCCAGGCCGGTTGAGCCGCGCCGTACAGCTTCGCGGAGCCGGGTAGACGTGGCCGCCGCAGCCGGGGCGGCGCCGCAGCGACCCCAGGCCGGCTACGCCGCGCCATGCAGCCTCGCGGAGCCGGGTAGACGTGGCCGCCGCTGCCGGGGCGGCTCCGAGGAGAAGCCGGGCCGGCTGCGACGCTCCACGCAGCCGCGCGGAGCCGGGCTGACGTGGCCGCGGCTACCGGGCCGCCGCTGCGACCCCAGGCCGTCTGCGGGAGGCCAGGCAGCCTCCCGGAGCCGGGTAGACGTGGCCGCCGCTGCCGGGCCGGCGCCGCAGCGACCACTGGGCGGCTGCGCCGCGCCAGGCATCCGCGCGGAGCCGGGTAGACGTGGCCGCCGATGCCGGAACGGCGCCGCAGCGACCCCAGGCCGGCTACGCCTCGCCATGCAGCCTCGCGGAGCCGGGCAGACGTGGCCGCCGCTGCCGGGCCGGCGCCGCAGCGACCCCTGGGCGGCTGCGCCGCGCCAGGCAGCCGCGCGGAGCCGGGTAGACGTGGCCGCCGATGCCGGAACGGCGCCGCAGCGACCCCAGGCCGGCTACGCCGCGCCATGCAGCCTCGCGGAGCCGGGTTAGACTCGTCCGCCGATGCCGGGACTGCGCCGCAGCGACCCCAGGACGGCTGCAGTCGCGCAATGAAGCTTCGCGGAGCCGGGTAGACGTGGCCGCCGCTGCCGGGACGGCTCCGTAGCGACCTCTGGCCCGCTGCGGGAGACCAGGCAACCGCGCGGAGCCGGGTAGACGTGGCCGCCGCAGCCGGGACGGCGCCGCAGCGACCCCTGGGCGGCTGCGCCGCGCCAGGCAGCCGCGCGGAGCCGGGTAGACGTGGCCGCCTCTGCCGGGCCGGCGCCGCAGCGACCCCAGGCCGGCCACGCCTCGCCATGCAGCCTCGCGGAGCCGGGTAGACGTGGCCGCCGCTGCCGGGCCGGCGCCGCAGCGACCCCAGGCCGGTTGAGCCGCGCCAGGCAGCCGCGCGGAGCCGGGTAGACTCGTCCGCCGATGCCGGGCCGGCGCCGCAGCGACCCCAGGCCGTCTGCGGGAGACCAGGCAACCGCGCGGAGCCGGGTAGACGTGGCCGCAGCTCCCGGAACGGCGCCGCAGCGACCCCAGGCCGGTTGAGCCGCGCCATGCAGCTTCGCGGAGCCGGGTAGACGTGGCCGCCGCCGCCGGGCCGGCGCCGCAGCGACCCCAGGCCGGTTGAGCCGCGCCAGGCAGCCGCGCGGAGCCGGGTAGACGTGGCCGCCGCTGCCGGGCCGGCGCCGCAGCGACCCCAGGCCGGTTGAGCCGCGCCATGCAGCCTCGCGGAGCCGGGTAGACGTGGCCGCCGATGCCGGAACGGCGCCGCAGCGACCCCAGGCCGGCTACGCCGCGCCATGCAGCTTCGCGGAGCCGGGTAGACGTGGCCGCGGCTGCCGGGCCGCCGCCGCAGCGACCCCAGGCCGGTTGAGCCGCGCCATGCAGCCGCGCGGAGCCGGGTAGACTTGTCCGCCGATGCCGGAACTGCGCCCCAGCGACCCCAGGACGGCTGCAGTCGCGAAATGCAGCTTCGCGGAGCCGGGTAGACGTGGCCGCCGCTGCCGGGACGGCTCCGCAGCGACGCCGGGCCCGCTGCGCCGCACAAGGAAGCCGCGCGGAGTCGGGCTGACGTGGCCGCGGCTGCTGGGCCGGCGCCGCAGCGACCCCAGGCCGTCTGCGGGAGGCCAGGCAGCCTCCCGGAGCCGGGTAGACGTGGCCGCCGCTGCCGGGACGGCTCCGTAGCGACCTCTGGCCCGCTGCGGGAGACCAGGCAACCGCGCGGAGCCGGGTAGACGTGGCCGCCGCAGCCGGGACGGCGCCGCAGCGACCCCTGGGCGGCTGCGCCGCGCCAGGCAGCCGCGCGGAGCCGGGTAGACGTGGCCGCCTCTGCCGGGCCGGCGCCGCAGCGACCCCAGGCCGGCCACGCCTCGCCATGCAGCCTCGCGGAGCCGGGTAGACGTGGCCACCGCTGCCGGCCCGGCGCCTCAGCGACCCCTGGGCGGCCGCGCCGGGCCAGGCAGCCGCGCGGAGCCGGCTAGACGTGGCCGCCGCAGCCGGGCCGGCGCCGCAGCGACCCCTGGGCGGCTGCGCCGCGCCAGGCAGCCGCGCGGAGCCGGGTAGACGTGGCCGCCGATGCCGGAACGGCGCCGCAGCGACCCCAGGCCGGCCACGCCTCGCCATGCAGCCTCGCGGAGCCGGGTAGACGTGGCCGCCGCTGCCGGGACGGCGCCGCAGCGACCCCTGGGCGGCTGCAGCCGCGCCATGCAGCCTCGCGGAGCCGGGTAGACGTGGCCGCCGCTGCAGGAACGGCGCCGCAGCGACCCCAGGCCGGCTACGCCTCGCCATGCAGCCTCGCGGAGCCGGGTAGACGTGGCCGCCGCGGCCGGGCCGGCTCCGCAGCGACCTCTGGCCCGCTGCGGGAGACCAGGCAACCGCGCGGAGCCGGGCTGACGTGGCCGCCGCTGCCTGGCCGGCGCCGCAGCGACCTCCGGCCGTCCGTTTTTGCCGACCTCTCCTTGCCGCTGCGGACCGGCGGAGCCGCGCCGAGCCGTATAGACCGCGCGCAGTCCGGCCGCCGCCGCGGCAGCGACCGGGTTGTTCGGCGCTCGCCTGGGCCTTGCCGTCTTTCCGTCGTACCCGAGCCGCCGCCGCCGCCGCCGCCGCCTCCGCCTCGGTTCGACCGAGTCGGTCGCTCCCGGGCCGGCCCGTTCCTGGCGTACTCGGGCTCCGCGTGTCGGCGGCTGGCGCGGCCGGCCGCCCCCGCTCTGAGGGGCGTCCGGCCGCGTTCGGCGCGGTTCGGTGCGGGGTCCGCATTGCGGCCGCCGCGGCTCGGGGTCCGGCGGAGGCCCCTTCTCGTTCGTCTCGCGTGCGTTTGTTTGTCTGTCCGTTCGTTTGTTTATTTTACCGGCGCGTGTTTGCGTGCGCGTTCGCTCGTTTGACACTTTTCGTTTGATTCCCTTTTCGCTCGGTGGCCCGGTAGCTCTTCGCGCCGGGTGTTCGGAGTCGGGTATTTCTAACCCGATCCGCCCGCGGCTTGCGGGGTGGGGGTGGTGATGGTGTGTGTTTGTGTTTTGGGCGGGGAGGGCGCTTTTCCCGCTCGCCGCTATGTCCCCCGCTTCCTCCCCCCACTCCCCACCCCCGCCCCCCCCGCCCCACTCCCCCTCTGCGGAAGCGCGCAGGCGCCGGCGGGTCCCCGCCCGCGCGTAGCGGGGCGGGCGGGAAACGTCCGGCGGGCTCGCGACGGGATCGGCCGCTCGTGTCAGCGCGGGGAGGAAAAGAAATGGCGGGAAGACGGCGGCAGAGGTAGGCCGGCGGGGAACGGCCTCGTCCGTCCCGGGGGTGGGTGTGTGCGTTCGTCTGGGATTCGTTCCTTCGACTCATCCGGACGCCGGGCTCGCCCTGAGCCCCTCTCCCGGGCGGCGGGCGTGCCCGTTCCCTCACCCACCCACCCCGGCCCGGCCACCCCCCCCCCCCCCCCTTTCCCCCCAGAGAAAAAAAAGAAAAAATAGAAAGAAACGGAAAGAAAGCGCGTGGCGGGCTGGGGGTGGGTCCTCGGCCGGTTTCGGGGGGGGGGGGGGGGGGGGGGCGGGAGTTTGCGGGGACCGGTCGAAGCCATCGGGCCTGGCCCGCCGGAGGGAAGCGAGAGAGAAAAATTAAAAAAAAAAAAAAAAAGGAGGGTGGCGGGGGGGGGGGGGGGGGGGAACCGAGGAGGGGGAGGGGGAGGAGGAGGGCGGAGTGGGAGGTGGTGGTGGTGGTGGGTAGGGGGGTGTGGGGGGGTGCGGGTGAGGTAGGGAGCTTAAAAAAGTAAAAAATGAAATTAAAAAGAAAAAAAAAAAGGAGGCGGGAACGGCGAACAAACCCGGTCCGATCGGGCAGGGTGGGAGTCGGGTGGGTGGAGGGGGACGGGCACGGGCAGCGGCAAAAGAAAGGAAAGGCGGGAAGAAGAAATAACGGAAAACCCAAATCCCGCAGCTCTCTCGGCCAACGTCCCCCAAGAAGAAGGAAGGAAGGAACGGACGACCACCGAGCAAACGAGCGCTCGCACGGACGTCGGATGGACGTCTTCGAGAAGAAAGTAAGAGGGGCCGGGGGGCCGGGGGAGGGGACTAGGGTGGGAAAGAAAAGAGAGAAAGAAAGAAAGAGGTGGGGGGGGGGGGGGGGGGGGGGGGGGGCGGGAGAAAGAGAGAAAGAGAGAGAGAAAGAAGAATACGTCTACAGGTGCTGCAGAAAAGCGGGCCAGTCGGGCGGGGCACGTCCGGGAGAGGGCGGGTTAGGGCTAGGGTTAGGGTAGGCGGGCGAGGTTAGGGTAAGGGTCAGGTTTAGGCTTTGCGCGCTGGGAAGTTCAGGTGGCCGGCCGCGAGATCTACCCGTAAGCCCGTCGCGACCCCCTTCTTCCCAACGGAAGGGCGCGCCGGGCCGGGCCGGGCCTACTCAAACGCACGCGCGCGGGAGCGGGCGAGCGAGCAAGCGAGCAAGCAAGCAAATGGACGGGGAGACAGGCAGACGGATGGGTAGATAGATAAATATATGAATTAAGCCAATAACTAAAGAAAGAAACGGAAAAAAGTTCAAAAAAAATCAGAAAAACATACAAAAATTAAGAAGCTTCTGAAAAATCGAAAACAGAAAAGCAGGAACACGGAGGGGGAAAAAAAGAAAAGAAAAGAAAAAGAAAAAGAAAAGAAAAAGAAAGAAAGAAAGAAAGAAAGAAAGAAAGAAAGAAAGAAAGAAAGAAAGAAAGAAAGAAAAAGGAGGGGGGGGGGGGGGGGGCTCAGGCGGGCAGCCGCCAGCACGCACGCAAGCGAAAAGGTACGTAGGAAAATATTTTAATGGAATGAATAAATAAGGAGGAAAATTAAAAAAGAAAAAAAAAAGAACTAAAAAAAAAGTTAGAAAAAGAGAAGCTGAAACGTTTGAAGCTAAACAAGACAACATAAAAACACAGGAAAAAATTAAATTAAAATTAAAAAAAAAAAAATCACGCACGCACGGGCGAGCGAGCGAGTGAGCGAGCGAGCAAGCCAAGCAATAAATAAACAAACAAATGGAAAAATATTGGGGGGGAATCGGAGAAACATCATATATAAATGGAAAAGTTTTAAAAAAGCTGAAAACGGCAGAAGTCTAAACGGAAAGAACCATAGGTAAAGAAAAATCACGTTGAGGCGAGTCCGGGCGGTGGGGGCCGAGGGGTGTTGGGTGGGGGGGGGGGGGGGGACGACGACGGGGCACGGGACGGACGTTAAGAGGAGGGGGGGGGGGGGGGGGGGAATGCAGCGGCGGCTGTGGCGGCATACCGCCACCCCGTCACGACCGCCCGCGCCTCGGCGTGGGCCCGCCATCCCGAGCCGGGCCTACAAATAGGAAAACAAAAGATAAAATGAAATGAAAAGATCAGAACAACGAGGAAAGTCAAGGAACATTTAAAAAGGAAAAAAAAAAAACGAAATTAAAAATCGCATCTGCCTGGGAGAGGGAGGGTCAGGGGTCAAGGCTGGGGCCGGGGGCGGGGGGAGGGGGGGGGGTGCGTGTGCAGGGCGGGCGGGGGCAAGGAAGGCCTCAGGCGCCGGCCGCCGGCTCTACCCGCATCCCCGTCGCGACCTCCCGCGCCTCGCGAGGGCCTGCCGGGCCGGGCCGGGCCGGGCCTACGCACGCACGCGAGAGAGAGAGAGAGAGAGAGAGAGCCGACAAATCAATAAACAGAGAAATAAACAACTAGACAGAGGTTCAAAAAGCATTGGGAAAACGTACGCCCGCAAGCGAGGAAGCAAACAAACGAGCGAGCGAGCGAGCAAGCAGACAGGTACGTAGAAAAATATTTTTGATATTTTGAACGATGAGATGGGAAAGCTAAAAGAAATAAACATAAAAAAAGATTTCAAAAAATAGAAAAACAGAAGCTGAAACGTTCGAAGTTAAACGAGACGGAACAGAAGATAGAAAAGAAAGAAAGAAAACATAAAAACAAAGGAAAAAAATAAAAATGAAAAACGCAGCAAAAAAAAAGTAAAA
>NW_028325234.1:167500-177500 GCF_987193195.1 Phasianus colchicus | reverse complement strand
CTGAACACCGGACGCCGCCGCGGCTTCCCCGGGACGGGGAGCGTGGAAGCGCCGGCCCGCCGGGGGCCCTCTCCGACGCGACCCGAATGGCCTCATCGATCGACAAGAAGACGGGTAGGGGGAAGGAAGGAAGGGAGGAGAAGATGCGAGCCCTTCTCCAGGACGCGGCGGAAAGACCGCGCGCGCACGTGCAGGCGGGTGTGCGTGGGCAACGTCTGCCGAGAGGTGCTCGCCCGTGCCTGAACACCGGCCCGCCCCACGCCACCCCGAGCGAGGCGGGGAGCGGGATAGGACCGGCCCGCCGGGAAGCCTCTCCGACGCGCCCGAGGAGCGCCTCTCGTGTTCGGCCGGGGCTCCCGCGTGCAGGTGAGGATGCGGTGCGGAACGAGAACGAGGCGCCGCCGCCACGACCATCGGGTCCCGCCTTCCACCGTCGCGGCGGGACCCACCGGGGACGCCCCCGGCCCTTCTGCCTTCGAGTGCCGGCTGACCGGACTGTGCCCTTCTCCGCGCTCGCTTTCTCTCTCGCTTTCTCCGCTTCGCGCCAGCGAGCGCTGCAGCCGGCTTCCCCCGTTCGTTCGATTGTTCTCTCTCGCCTTCTCGGGTTCGCCCTGGGCGGCGCGGGAGCCGGCTATTTCACCCGCACAGCTCTCTCTCGCCTTGCCCGGCTTTTTTTCGCCGCTCGCCCGGGAGACCGCCTTAACCCACCACCGAACGGCGGGACGGGGCGCGACGGACAAACCGAAGCGACCGGATCGACCACACGAACCGACGCCCCAGAGAGCCGCCGCCACCGCCGACCGCCGCCGAAACCCGTCTGGCCGGCCGGTCAACCCAGCTCGCGAGCGCCCGCTCACCACCGATCTCCGGAGCAGAGTCCGCACTCTCTCCTACCGACGAAAAGTAAAGGCATCCGAAAAGAAAGCTCCACGGACGACGACGCCGACTACCGGCAAAGGCTCCGACAGCAGCCGACCTTTACCTCGACATAACTGGAGGCAGAGAATTAGAGCGACGCCTCTGGCCGCACCGTAGCAGCAGCGCCCCCCCCACACACAAAAGACGCGAACAGCCGCCGGAGCCGGGTAGACGTGGCCGCCGCTGCCGGAACGGCGCCGCAGCGACCCCTGGGCGGATGCGCCGCGCCTGGCAGCCGGGCGGAGCCGGGTAGACGTGGCCGCCGCTGCCGGAACGGCGCCGCAGCGACCCCTGGGCGGATGCGCCGCGCCTGGCAGCCGGGCGGAGCCGGGTAGACGTGGCCGCCGCTGCCGGAACGGCGCCGCAGCGACCCCAGGCCGGTTGAGCCGCGCCATGCAGCCGCGCGGAGCCGGGTAGACTTGTCCGCCGATGCCGGAACTGCGCCCCAGCGACCCCAGGACGGCTGCAGTCGCGAAATGCAGCTTCGCGGAGCCGGGTAGACGTGGCCGCCGCTGCCGGGACGGCTCCGCAGCGACGCCGGGCCCGCTGCGCCGCACAAGGCAGCCGCGCGGAGTCGGGCTGACGTGGACGCGGATGCCGGGCCGGCGCCGCAGCGACCCCAGGCCGTCTGCGGGAGGCCAGGCAGCCTCCCGGAGCCGGGTAGACGTGGCCGCCGCTGCCGGGACGGCTCCGTAGCGACCTCTGGCCCGCTGCGGGAGACCAGGCAACCGCGCGGAGCCGGGTAGACGTGGCCGCCGCAGCCGGAACGGCGCCGCAGCGACCCCTGGGCGGCTGCGCCGCGCCAGGCAGCCGCGCGGAGCCGGGTAGACGTGGCCGCCTCTGCCGGGCCGGCGCCGCAGCGACCCCAGGCCGGCCACGCCTCGCCATGCAGCCTCGCGGAGCCGGGTAGACGTGGCCACCGCTGCCGGGGCGGCGCCGCAGCGACCCCTGGGCGGCTGCGCCGCGCCAGGCAGCCGCGCGGAGCCGGGTAGACGTGGCCGCCGATGCCGGAACGGCGCCGCAGCGACCCCAGGCCGGCTACGCCGCGCCATGCAGCCTCGCGGAGCCGGGTAGACGTGGCCGCCGCTGCCGGGCCGGCGCCGCAGCGACCCCAGGCCGCTTGAGCCGCGCCATGCAGCCGCGCGGAGCCGGGTTAGACTCGTCCGCCGATGCCGGAACTGCGCCGCAGCGACCCCAGGACGGCTGCAGTCGCGCAATGAAGCTTCGCGGAGCCGGGTAGACGTGGCCGCAGCTGCCGGGACGGCTCCGCGGCGAAGCCGGGCCGGCTGCGCCGCTCCAGGCAGCCGCGCGGAGCCGGGCTGACGTGGCCGCGGCTACCGGGCCGCCGCTGCGACCCCAGTCGTCTGCGGGAGGCCAGGCAGCCTCCCGGAGCCGGGTAGACGTGGCCGCCGCTGCCGGAACGGCGCCGCAGCGACCCCATGCCGGCTACGCCTCGCCATGCAGCCTCGCGGAGCCGGGTAGATGTGGCCGCCGCTGCCGGGCCGGCGCCGCAGCGACCCCTGGGCGGCTGCGCCGCGCCAGGCAGCAGTGCGGAGCCGGGTAGACGTGGCCGCCGATGCCGGAACGGCGCCGCAGCGACCCCAGGCCGGCTACGCCTCGCCATGCAGCCTCGCGGAGCCGGGTAGACGTGGCCGCCGCTGCCGGGCCGGCTCCGCAGCGACCTCTTCCCGCTGCGGGAGACCAAGGAAACCGCGCGGAGCCGGGTAGACGTGGCCGCCGCTGCCGAAAAGGCGCCGCAGCGACACCAGGCTGGTTGAGCCGCGCCAGGCAGCCGCGCGGAGCCGGGTAGACGTGGCCGCTGCTGCCGGAACGGCGCCGCAGCGACCCCAGGCCGGCTACGCCGCGCCGTGCAGCCGCGCGGAGCCGGGTAGACGTGGCCGCCGCTGCCGGGCCGGCGCCGCAGCGACCCCAGGCCGGTTGAGCCGCGCCAGGCAGCCGCGCGGAGCCGGGTAGACTCGTCCGCCGATGCCGTAACGGCGCCGCAGCGACCCCAGGACGGCTGCAGTCGCGCCATGCAGCTTCGCGGAGTCGGGCTGACGTGGCCGCCGCCGCCGGGCCGCCGCCGCAGCGACCCCAGGCCGTCTGCGGGAGACCAGGCAACCGCGCGGAGCCGGGTAGACGTGGCCGCCGCTGCCGGAACGGCGCCGCAGCGACCCCAGGCCGGTTGAGCCGCGCCGTACAGCTTCGCGGAGCCGGGTAGACGTGGCCGCCGCAGCCGGGGCGGCGCCGCAGCGACCCCAGGCCGGCTACGCCGCGCCATGCAGCCTCGCGGAGCCGGGTAGACGTGGCCGCCGCTGCCGGGGCGGCTCCGAGGAGAAGCCGGGCCGGCTGCGACGCTCCACGCAGCCGCGCGGAGCCGGGCTGACGTGGCCGCGGCTACCGGGCCGCCGCTGCGACCCCAGGCCGTCTGCGGGAGGCCAGGCAGCCTCCCGGAGCCGGGTAGACGTGGCCGCCGCTGCCGGGCCGGCGCCGCAGCGACCACTGGGCGGCTGCGCCGCGCCAGGCATCCGCGCGGAGCCGGGTAGACGTGGCCGCCGATGCCGGAACGGCGCCGCAGCGACCCCAGGCCGGCTACGCCTCGCCATGCAGCCTCGCGGAGCCGGGCAGACGTGGCCGCCGCTGCCGGGCCGGCGCCGCAGCGACCCCTGGGCGGCTGCGCCGCGCCAGGCAGCCGCGCGGAGCCGGGTAGACGTGGCCGCCGATGCCGGAACGGCGCCGCAGCGACCCCAGGCCGGCTACGCCGCGCCATGCAGCCTCGCGGAGCCGGGTTAGACTCGTCCGCCGATGCCGGGACTGCGCCGCAGCGACCCCAGGACGGCTGCAGTCGCGCAATGAAGCTTCGCGGAGCCGGGTAGACGTGGCCGCCGCTGCCGGGACGGCTCCGTAGCGACCTCTGGCCCGCTGCGGGAGACCAGGCAACCGCGCGGAGCCGGGTAGACGTGGCCGCCGCAGCCGGGACGGCGCCGCAGCGACCCCTGGGCGGCTGCGCCGCGCCAGGCAGCCGCGCGGAGCCGGGTAGACGTGGCCGCCTCTGCCGGGCCGGCGCCGCAGCGACCCCAGGCCGGCCACGCCTCGCCATGCAGCCTCGCGGAGCCGGGTAGACGTGGCCGCCGCTGCCGGGCCGGCGCCGCAGCGACCCCAGGCCGGTTGAGCCGCGCCAGGCAGCCGCGCGGAGCCGGGTAGACTCGTCCGCCGATGCCGGGCCGGCGCCGCAGCGACCCCAGGCCGTCTGCGGGAGACCAGGCAACCGCGCGGAGCCGGGTAGACGTGGCCGCAGCTCCCGGAACGGCGCCGCAGCGACCCCAGGCCGGTTGAGCCGCGCCATGCAGCTTCGCGGAGCCGGGTAGACGTGGCCGCCGCCGCCGGGCCGGCGCCGCAGCGACCCCAGGCCGGTTGAGCCGCGCCAGGCAGCCGCGCGGAGCCGGGTAGACGTGGCCGCCGCTGCCGGGCCGGCGCCGCAGCGACCCCAGGCCGGTTGAGCCGCGCCATGCAGCCTCGCGGAGCCGGGTAGACGTGGCCGCCGATGCCGGAACGGCGCCGCAGCGACCCCAGGCCGGCTACGCCGCGCCATGCAGCTTCGCGGAGCCGGGTAGACGTGGCCGCGGCTGCCGGGCCGCCGCCGCAGCGACCCCAGGCCGGTTGAGCCGCGCCATGCAGCCGCGCGGAGCCGGGTAGACTTGTCCGCCGATGCCGGAACTGCGCCCCAGCGACCCCAGGACGGCTGCAGTCGCGAAATGCAGCTTCGCGGAGCCGGGTAGACGTGGCCGCCGCTGCCGGGACGGCTCCGCAGCGACGCCGGGCCCGCTGCGCCGCACAAGGAAGCCGCGCGGAGTCGGGCTTACGTGGCCGCGGCTGCTGGGCCGGCGCCGCAGCGACCCCAGGCCGTCTGCGGGAGGCCAGGCAGCCTCCCGGAGCCGGGTAGACGTGGCCGCCGCTGCCGGGACGGCTCCGTAGCGACCTCTGGCCCGCTGCGGGAGACCAGGCAACCGCGCGGAGCCGGGTAGACGTGGCCGCCGCAGCCGGGACGGCGCCGCAGCGACCCCTGGGCGGCTGCGCCGCGCCAGGCAGCCGCGCGGAGCCGGGTAGACGTGGCCGCCTCTGCCGGGCCGGCGCCGCAGCGACCCCAGGCCGGCCACGCCTCGCCATGCAGCCTCGCGGAGCCGGGTAGACGTGGCCACCGCTGCCGGCCCGGCGCCTCAGCGACCCCTGGGCGGCCGCGCCGGGCCAGGCAGCCGCGCGGAGCCGGCTAGACGTGGCCGCCGCAGCCGGGCCGGCGCCGCAGCGACCCCTGGGCGGCTGCGCCGCGCCAGGCAGCCGCGCGGAGCCGGGTAGACGTGGCCGCCGATGCCGGAACGGCGCCGCAGCGACCCCAGGCCGGCCACGCCTCGCCATGCAGCCTCGCGGAGCCGGGTAGACGTGGCCGCCGCTGCCGGGACGGCGCCGCAGCGACCCCTGGGCGGCTGCAGCCGCGCCATGCAGCCTCGCGGAGCCGGGTAGACGTGGCCGCCGCTGCAGGAACGGCGCCGCAGCGACCCCAGGCCGGCTACGCCTCGCCATGCAGCCTCGCGGAGCCGGGTAGACGTGGCCGCCGCGGCCGGGCCGGCTCCGCAGCGACCTCTGGCCCGCTGCGGGAGACCAGGCAACCGCGCGGAGCCGGGCTGACGTGGCCGCCGCTGCCTGGCCGGCGCCGCAGCGACCTCCGGCCGTCCGTTTTTGCCGACCTCTCCTTGCCGCTGCGGACCGGCGGAGCCGCGCCGAGCCGTATAGACCGCGCGCAGTCCGGCCGCCGCCGCGGCAGCGACCGGGTTGTTCGGCGCTCGCCTGGGCCTTGCCGTCTTTCCGTCGTACCCGAGCCGCCGCCGCCGCCGCCGCCGCCTCCGCCTCGGTTCGACCGAGTCGGTCGCTCCCGGGCCGGCCCGTTCCTGGCGTACTCGGGCTCCGCGTGTCGGCGGCTGGCGCGGCCGGCCGCCCCCGCTCTGAGGGGCGTCCGGCCGCGTTCGGCGCGGTTCGGTGCGGGGTCCGCATTGCGGCCGCCGCGGCTCGGGGTCCGGCGGAGGCCCCTTCTCGTTCGTCTCGCGTGCGTTTGTTTGTCTGTCCGTTCGTTTGTTTATTTTACCGGCGCGTGTTTGCGTGCGCGTTCGCTCGTTTGACACTTTTCGTTTGATTCCCTTTTCGCTCGGTGGCCCGGTAGCTCTTCGCGCCGGGTGTTCGGAGTCGGGTATTTCTAACCCGATCCGCCCGCGGCTTGCGGGGTGGGGGTGGTGATGGTGTGTGTTTGTGTTTTGGGCGGGGAGGGCGCTTTTCCCGCTCGCCGCTATGTCCCCCGCTTCCTCCCCCCACTCCCCACCCCCGCCCCCCCCGCCCCACTCCCCCTCTGCGGAAGCGCGCAGGCGCCGGCGGGTCCCCGCCCGCGCGTAGCGGGGCGGGCGGGAAACGTCCGGCGGGCTCGCGACGGGATCGGCCGCTCGTGTCAGCGCGGGGAGGAAAAGAAATGGCGGGAAGACGGCGGCAGAGGTAGGCCGGCGGGGAACGGCCTCGTCCGTCCCGGGGGTGGGTGTGTGCGTTCGTCTGGGATTCGTTCCTTCGACTCATCCGGACGCCGGGCTCGCCCTGAGCCCCTCTCCCGGGCGGCGGGCGTGCCCGTTCCCTCACCCACCCACCCCGGCCCGGCCACCCCCCCCCCCCCCCCTTTCCCCCCAGAGAAAAAAAAGAAAAAATAGAAAGAAACGGAAAGAAAGCGCGTGGCGGGCTGGGGGTGGGTCCTCGGCCGGTTTCGGGGGGGGGGGGGGGGGGGGGCGGGAGTTTGCGGGGACCGGTCGAAGCCATCGGGCCTGGCCCGCCGGAGGGAAGCGAGAGAGAAAAATTAAAAAAAAAAAAAAAAAGGAGGGTGGCGGGGGGGGGGGGGGGGGGAACCGAGGAGGGGGAGGGGGAGGAGGAGGGCGGAGTGGGAGGTGGTGGTGGTGGTGGGTAGGGGGGTGTGGGGGGGTGCGGGTGAGGTAGGGAGCTTAAAAAAGTAAAAAATGAAATTAAAAAGAAAAAAAAAAAGGAGGCGGGAACGGCGAACAAACCCGGTCCGATCGGGCAGGGTGGGAGTCGGGTGGGTGGAGGGGGACGGGCACGGGCAGCGGCAAAAGAAAGGAAAGGCGGGAAGAAGAAATAACGGAAAACCCAAATCCCGCAGCTCTCTCGGCCAACGTCCCCCAAGAAGAAGGAAGGAAGGAACGGACGACCACCGAGCAAACGAGCGCTCGCACGGACGTCGGATGGACGTCTTCGAGAAGAAAGTAAGAGGGGCCGGGGGGCCGGGGGAGGGGACTAGGGTGGGAAAGAAAAGAGAGAAAGAAAGAAAGAGGTGGGGGGGGGGGGGGGGGGAGGGGGGGGGCGGGAGAAAGAGAGAAAGAGAGAGAGAAAGAAGAATACGTCTACAGGTGCTGCAGAAAAGCGGGCCAGTCGGGCGGGGCACGTCCGGGAGAGGGCGGGTTAGGGCTAGGGTTAGGGTAGGCGGGCGAGGTTAGGGTAAGGGTCAGGTTTAGGCTTTGCGCGCTGGGAAGTTCAGGTGGCCGGCCGCGAGATCTACCCGTAAGCCCGTCGCGACCCCCTTCTTCCCAACGGAAGGGCGCGCCGGGCCGGGCCGGGCCTACTCAAACGCACGCGCGCGGGAGCGGGCGAGCGAGCAAGCGAGCAAGCAAGCAAATGGACGGGGAGACAGGCAGACGGATGGGTAGATAGATAAATATATGAATTAAGCCAATAACTAAAGAAAGAAACGGAAAAAAGTTCAAAAAAAATCAGAAAAACATACAAAAATTAAGAAGCTTCTGAAAAATCGAAAACAGAAAAGCAGGAACACGGAGGGGGAAAAAAAGAAAAGAAAAGAAAAAGAAAAAGAAAAGAAAAAGAAAGAAAGAAAGAAAGAAAGAAAGAAAGAAAGAAAGAAAGAAAGAAAGAAAGAAAGAAAAAGGAGGGGGGGGGGGGGGGGCTCAGGCGGGCAGCCGCCAGCACGCACGCAAGCGAAAAGGTACGTAGGAAAATATTTTAATGGAATGAATAAATAAGGAGGAAAATTAAAAAAGAAAAAAAAAAAGAACTAAAAAAAAAGTTAGAAAAAGAGAAGCTGAAACGTTTGAAGCTAAACAAGACAACATAAAAACACAGGAAAAAATTAAATTAAAATTAAAAAAAAAAAAATCACGCACGCACGGGCGAGCGAGCGAGTGAGCGAGCGAGCAAGCCAAGCAATAAATAAACAAACAAATGGAAAAATATTGGGGGGGAATCGGAGAAACATCATATATAAATGGAAAAGTTTTAAAAAAGCTGAAAACGGCAGAAGTCTAAACGGAAAGAACCATAGGTAAAGAAAAATCACGTTGAGGCGAGTCCGGGCGGTGGGGGCCGAGGGGTGTTGGGTGGGGGGGGGGGGGGGGGACGACGACGGGGCACGGGACGGACGTTAAGAGGAGGGGGGGGGGGGGGGGGGAATGCAGCGGCGGCTGTGGCGGCATACCGCCACCCCGTCACGACCGCCCGCGCCTCGGCGTGGGCCCGCCATCCCGAGCCGGGCCTACAAATAGGAAAACAAAAGATAAAATGAAATGAAAAGATCAGAACAACGAGGAAAGTCAAGGAACATTTAAAAAGGAAAAAAAAAAAACGAAATTAAAAATCGCATCTGCCTGGGAGAGGGAGGGTCAGGGGTCAAGGCTGGGGCCGGGGGCGGGGGGAGGGGGGGGGGTGCGTGTGCAGGGCGGGCGGGGGCAAGGAAGGCCTCAGGCGCCGGCCGCCGGCTCTACCCGCATCCCCGTCGCGACCTCCCGCGCCTCGCGAGGGCCTGCCGGGCCGGGCCGGGCCGGGCCTACGCACGCACGCGAGAGAGAGAGAGAGAGAGAGAGAGAGCCGACAAATCAATAAACAGAGAAATAAACAACTAGACAGAGGTTCAAAAAGCATTGGGAAAACGTACGCCCGCAAGCGAGGAAGCAAACAAACGAGCGAGCGAGCGAGCAAGCAGACAGGTACGTAGAAAAATATTTTTGATATTTTGAACGATGAGATGGGAAAGCTAAAAGAAATAAACATAAAAAAAGATTTCAAAAAATAGAAAAACAGAAGCTGAAACGTTCGAAGTTAAACGAGACGGAACAGAAGATAGAAAAGAAAGAAAGAAAACATAAAAACAAAGGAAAAAAATAAAAATGAAAAACGCAGCAAAAAAAAAGTAAAAATCACGCGCGCACGCTCGCTCGCACGCACGCACGTACGCACACGCGAGCCCACCAATAAATAAAGAAATGGAAAAATTAAAAAAAAATAAAAATAAAAATAAAAAAACTGGAAAACCATACGTAAATGGAGAAGTTTGTAAAAAGCTGAACAAAGCAAAAAAAAAAAGGTAGGTAAAGATAAATCGTGCGAGGCGAGTCCGGGGCGGGGGGTGGGGGGGGGAGAGGGGGAGGGGGGGGAGGGGGGGCGAGGGGGTACGAGGGTTAAGCTCGGGGTGGGGCGCAGGGGCTGGGGGGGTGGGGCGGGAGGAGGAGGAGGAGGAGGAGGAGGAGGAGGAGGGGGAGGCGGCTGTGCCGGCATACCGCGACCCCCTCACGAGCACCCGCGCCTCGGCGTGGGCCCGCCATCCCAAGCCGGGCCTACGCACGCACGCACGCAAGCAGGCAGGCAGGCAGGCAGGCAGGCAGGCAGGCACTTAGAAAAGTATTTTATATATTTCAATGAATGATTGAATGGGAAAATTAAAAAAAAAAGAAAAAAAAATTAGAAGAAAAAACGAGAACTAAAACGTCAAAAGAGAAAAAAAAGAAAAAAGAAAAAAAAAGCGATGAAAACCTAAAAACGTAGGAAAGGAACAGAAATTAAAAATAAGCGAAAATCACTCTGCCAGGGGAATCCGGGAGAGGTCAGGGGAGGGTCAGGGGTCAAGGCTGGCGGGGGGTGCTCTTGGGGGGGGGGGGGGGTGGGGCGCGTAAGGAAGAGGAAGGCCTACGCGCGCACGCAAGCGAGCAAAGGAGTCAACGAGCAGGTCAGTAAGTAACTGAATAGGAAAACGGGG
>NW_028325234.1:147500-155000 GCF_987193195.1 Phasianus colchicus | reverse complement strand
ACCGATCTCCGGAGCAGAGTCCGCACTCTCTCCTACCGACGAAAAGTAAAGGCATCCGAAAAGAAAGCTCCACGGACGACGACGCCGACTACCGGCAAAGGCTCCGACAGCAGCCGACCTTTACCTCGACATAACTGGAGGCAGAGAATTAGAGCGACGCCTCTGGCCGCACCGTAGCAGCAGCGCCCCCCCCACACACAAAAGACGCGAACAGCCGCCGGAGCCGGGTAGACGTGGCCGCCGCTGCCGGAACGGCGCCGCAGCGACCCCTGGGCGGATGCGCCGCGCCTGGCAGCCGGGCGGAGCCGGGTAGACGTGGCCGCCGCTGCCGGAACGGCGCCGCAGCGACCCCTGGGCGGATGCGCCGCGCCTGGCAGCCGGGCGGAGCCGGGTAGACGTGGCCGCCGCTGCCGGAACGGCGCCGCAGCGACCCCAGGCCGGTTGAGCCGCGCCATGCAGCCGCGCGGAGCCGGGTAGACTTGTCCGCCGATGCCGGAACTGCGCCCCAGCGACCCCAGGACGGCTGCAGTCGCGAAATGCAGCTTCGCGGAGCCGGGTAGACGTGGCCGCCGCTGCCGGGACGGCTCCGCAGCGACGCCGGGCCCGCTGCGCCGCACAAGGCAGCCGCGCGGAGTCGGGCTGACGTGGACGCGGATGCCGGGCCGGCGCCGCAGCGACCCCAGGCCGTCTGCGGGAGGCCAGGCAGCCTCCCGGAGCCGGGTAGACGTGGCCGCCGCTGCCGGGACGGCTCCGTAGCGACCTCTGGCCCGCTGCGGGAGACCAGGCAACCGCGCGGAGCCGGGTAGACGTGGCCGCCGCAGCCGGAACGGCGCCGCAGCGACCCCTGGGCGGCTGCGCCGCGCCAGGCAGCCGCGCGGAGCCGGGTAGACGTGGCCGCCTCTGCCGGGCCGGCGCCGCAGCGACCCCAGGCCGGCCACGCCTCGCCATGCAGCCTCGCGGAGCCGGGTAGACGTGGCCACCGCTGCCGGGGCGGCGCCGCAGCGACCCCTGGGCGGCTGCGCCGCGCCAGGCAGCCGCGCGGAGCCGGGTAGACGTGGCCGCCGATGCCGGAACGGCGCCGCAGCGACCCCAGGCCGGCTACGCCGCGCCATGCAGCCTCGCGGAGCCGGGTAGACGTGGCCGCCGCTGCCGGGCCGGCGCCGCAGCGACCCCAGGCCGCTTGAGCCGCGCCATGCAGCCGCGCGGAGCCGGGTTAGACTCGTCCGCCGATGCCGGAACTGCGCCGCAGCGACCCCAGGACGGCTGCAGTCGCGCAATGAAGCTTCGCGGAGCCGGGTAGACGTGGCCGCAGCTGCCGGGACGGCTCCGCGGCGAAGCCGGGCCGGCTGCGCCGCTCCAGGCAGCCGCGCGGAGCCGGGCTGACGTGGCCGCGGCTACCGGGCCGCCGCTGCGACCCCAGTCGTCTGCGGGAGGCCAGGCAGCCTCCCGGAGCCGGGTAGACGTGGCCGCCGCTGCCGGAACGGCGCCGCAGCGACCCCATGCCGGCTACGCCTCGCCATGCAGCCTCGCGGAGCCGGGTAGATGTGGCCGCCGCTGCCGGGCCGGCGCCGCAGCGACCCCTGGGCGGCTGCGCCGCGCCAGGCAGCAGTGCGGAGCCGGGTAGACGTGGCCGCCGATGCCGGAACGGCGCCGCAGCGACCCCAGGCCGGCTACGCCTCGCCATGCAGCCTCGCGGAGCCGGGTAGACGTGGCCGCCGCTGCCGGGCCGGCTCCGCAGCGACCTCTTCCCGCTGCGGGAGACCAAGGAAACCGCGCGGAGCCGGGTAGACGTGGCCGCCGCTGCCGAAAAGGCGCCGCAGCGACACCAGGCTGGTTGAGCCGCGCCAGGCAGCCGCGCGGAGCCGGGTAGACGTGGCCGCTGCTGCCGGAACGGCGCCGCAGCGACCCCAGGCCGGCTACGCCGCGCCGTGCAGCCGCGCGGAGCCGGGTAGACGTGGCCGCCGCTGCCGGGCCGGCGCCGCAGCGACCCCAGGCCGGTTGAGCCGCGCCAGGCAGCCGCGCGGAGCCGGGTAGACTCGTCCGCCGATGCCGTAACGGCGCCGCAGCGACCCCAGGACGGCTGCAGTCGCGCCATGCAGCTTCGCGGAGTCGGGCTGACGTGGCCGCCGCCGCCGGGCCGCCGCCGCAGCGACCCCAGGCCGTCTGCGGGAGACCAGGCAACCGCGCGGAGCCGGGTAGACGTGGCCGCCGCTGCCGGAACGGCGCCGCAGCGACCCCAGGCCGGTTGAGCCGCGCCGTACAGCTTCGCGGAGCCGGGTAGACGTGGCCGCCGCAGCCGGGGCGGCGCCGCAGCGACCCCAGGCCGGCTACGCCGCGCCATGCAGCCTCGCGGAGCCGGGTAGACGTGGCCGCCGCTGCCGGGGCGGCTCCGAGGAGAAGCCGGGCCGGCTGCGACGCTCCACGCAGCCGCGCGGAGCCGGGCTGACGTGGCCGCGGCTACCGGGCCGCCGCTGCGACCCCAGGCCGTCTGCGGGAGGCCAGGCAGCCTCCCGGAGCCGGGTAGACGTGGCCGCCGCTGCCGGGCCGGCGCCGCAGCGACCACTGGGCGGCTGCGCCGCGCCAGGCATCCGCGCGGAGCCGGGTAGACGTGGCCGCCGATGCCGGAACGGCGCCGCAGCGACCCCAGGCCGGCTACGCCTCGCCATGCAGCCTCGCGGAGCCGGGCAGACGTGGCCGCCGCTGCCGGGCCGGCGCCGCAGCGACCCCTGGGCGGCTGCGCCGCGCCAGGCAGCCGCGCGGAGCCGGGTAGACGTGGCCGCCGATGCCGGAACGGCGCCGCAGCGACCCCAGGCCGGCTACGCCGCGCCATGCAGCCTCGCGGAGCCGGGTTAGACTCGTCCGCCGATGCCGGGACTGCGCCGCAGCGACCCCAGGACGGCTGCAGTCGCGCAATGAAGCTTCGCGGAGCCGGGTAGACGTGGCCGCCGCTGCCGGGACGGCTCCGTAGCGACCTCTGGCCCGCTGCGGGAGACCAGGCAACCGCGCGGAGCCGGGTAGACGTGGCCGCCGCAGCCGGGACGGCGCCGCAGCGACCCCTGGGCGGCTGCGCCGCGCCAAGGCAGCCGCGCGGAGCCGGGTAGACGTGGCCGCCTCTGCCGGGCCGGCGCCGCAGCGACCCCAGGCCGGCCACGCCTCGCCATGCAGCCTCGCGGAGCCGGGTAGACGTGGCCGCCGCTGCCGGGCCGGCGCCGCAGCGACCCCAGGCCGGTTGAGCCGCGCCAGGCAGCCGCGCGGAGCCGGGTAGACTCGTCCGCCGATGCCGGGCCGGCGCCGCAGCGACCCCAGGCCGTCTGCGGGAGACCAGGCAACCGCGCGGAGCCGGGTAGACGTGGCCGCAGCTCCCGGAACGGCGCCGCAGCGACCCCAGGCCGGTTGAGCCGCGCCATGCAGCTTCGCGGAGCCGGGTAGACGTGGCCGCCGCCGCCGGGCCGGCGCCGCAGCGACCCCAGGCCGGTTGAGCCGCGCCAGGCAGCCGCGCGGAGCCGGGTAGACGTGGCCGCCGCTGCCGGGCCGGCGCCGCAGCGACCCCAGGCCGGTTGAGCCGCGCCATGCAGCCTCGCGGAGCCGGGTAGACGTGGCCGCCGATGCCGGAACGGCGCCGCAGCGACCCCAGGCCGGCTACGCCGCGCCATGCAGCTTCGCGGAGCCGGGTAGACGTGGCCGCGGCTGCCGGGCCGCCGCCGCAGCGACCCCAGGCCGGTTGAGCCGCGCCATGCAGCCGCGCGGAGCCGGGTAGACTTGTCCGCCGATGCCGGAACTGCGCCCCAGCGACCCCAGGACGGCTGCAGTCGCGAAATGCAGCTTCGCGGAGCCGGGTAGACGTGGCCGCCGCTGCCGGGACGGCTCCGCAGCGACGCCGGGCCCGCTGCGCCGCACAAGGAAGCCGCGCGGAGTCGGGCTGACGTGGCCGCGGCTGCTGGGCCGGCGCCGCAGCGACCCCAGGCCGTCTGCGGGAGGCCAGGCAGCCTCCCGGAGCCGGGTAGACGTGGCCGCCGCTGCCGGGACGGCTCCGTAGCGACCTCTGGCCCGCTGCGGGAGACCAGGCAACCGCGCGGAGCCGGGTAGACGTGGCCGCCGCAGCCGGGACGGCGCCGCAGCGACCCCTGGGCGGCTGCGCCGCGCCAGGCAGCCGCGCGGAGCCGGGTAGACGTGGCCGCCTCTGCCGGGCCGGCGCCGCAGCGACCCCAGGCCGGCCACGCCTCGCCATGCAGCCTCGCGGAGCCGGGTAGACGTGGCCACCGCTGCCGGCCCGGCGCCTCAGCGACCCCTGGGCGGCCGCGCCGGGCCAGGCAGCCGCGCGGAGCCGGCTAGACGTGGCCGCCGCAGCCGGGCCGGCGCCGCAGCGACCCCTGGGCGGCTGCGCCGCGCCAGGCAGCCGCGCGGAGCCGGGTAGACGTGGCCGCCGATGCCGGAACGGCGCCGCAGCGACCCCAGGCCGGCCACGCCTCGCCATGCAGCCTCGCGGAGCCGGGTAGACGTGGCCGCCGCTGCCGGGCCGGCGCCGCAGCGACCCCTGGGCGGCTGCAGCCGCGCCATGCAGCCTCGCGGAGCCGGGTAGACGTGGCCGCCGCTGCAGGAACGGCGCCGCAGCGACCCCAGGCCGGCTACGCCTCGCCATGCAGCCTCGCGGAGCCGGGTAGACGTGGCCGCCGCGGCCGGGCCGGCTCCGCAGCGACCTCTGGCCCGCTGCGGGAGACCAGGCAACCGCGCGGAGCCGGGCTGACGTGGCCGCCGCTGCCTGGCCGGCGCCGCAGCGACCTCCGGCCGTCCGTTTTTGCCGACCTCTCCTTGCCGCTGCGGACCGGCGGAGCCGCGCCGAGCCGTATAGACCGCGCGCAGTCCGGCCGCCGCCGCGGCAGCGACCGGGTTGTTCGGCGCTCGCCTGGGCCTTGCCGTCTTTCCGTCGTACCCGAGCCGCCGCCGCCGCCGCCGCCGCCTCCGCCTCGGTTCGACCGAGTCGGTCGCTCCCGGGCCGGCCCGTTCCTGGCGTACTCGGGCTCCGCGTGTCGGCGGCTGGCGCGGCCGGCCGCCCCCGCTCTGAGGGGCGTCCGGCCGCGTTCGGCGCGGTTCGGTGCGGGGTCCGCATTGCGGCCGCCGCGGCTCGGGGTCCGGCGGAGGCCCCTTCTCGTTCGTCTCGCGTGCGTTTGTTTGTCTGTCCGTTCGTTTGTTTATTTTACCGGCGCGTGTTTGCGTGCGCGTTCGCTCGTTTGACACTTTTCGTTTGATTCCCTTTTCGCTCGGTGGCCCGGTAGCTCTTCGCGCCGGGTGTTCGGAGTCGGGTATTTCTAACCCGATCCGCCCGCGGCTTGCGGGGTGGGGGTGGTGATGGTGTGTGTTTGTGTTTTGGGCGGGGAGGGCGCTTTTCCCGCTCGCCGCTATGTCCCCCGCTTCCTCCCCCCACTCCCCACCCCCGCCCCCCCCGCCCCACTCCCCCTCTGCGGAAGCGCGCAGGCGCCGGCGGGTCCCCGCCCGCGCGTAGCGGGGCGGGCGGGAAACGTCCGGCGGGCTCGCGACGGGATCGGCCGCTCGTGTCAGCGCGGGGAGGAAAAGAAATGGCGGGAAGACGGCGGCAGAGGTAGGCCGGCGGGGAACGGCCTCGTCCGTCCCGGGGGTGGGTGTGTGCGTTCGTCTGGGATTCGTTCCTTCGACTCATCCGGACGCCGGGCTCGCCCTGAGCCCCTCTCCCGGGCGGCGGGCGTGCCCGTTCCCTCACCCACCCACCCCGGCCCGGCCACCCCCCCCCCCCCCCCTTTCCCCCCAGAGAAAAAAAAGAAAAAATAGAAAGAAACGGAAAGAAAGCGCGTGGCGGGCTGGGGGTGGGTCCTCGGCCGGTTTCGGGGGGGGGGGGGGGGGGGGGCGGGAGTTTGCGGGGACCGGTCGAAGCCATCGGGCCTGGCCCGCCGGAGGGAAGCGAGAGAGAAAAATTAAAAAAAAAAAAAAAAAGGAGGGTGGCGGGGGGGGGGGGGGGGGGGAACCGAGGAGGGGGAGGGGGAGGAGGAGGGCGGAGTGGGAGGTGGTGGTGGTGGTGGGTAGGGGGGTGTGGGGGGGTGCGGGTGAGGTAGGGAGCTTAAAAAAGTAAAAAATGAAATTAAAAAGAAAAAAAAAAAGGAGGCGGGAACGGCGAACAAACCCGGTCCGATCGGGCAGGGTGGGAGTCGGGTGGGTGGAGGGGGACGGGCACGGGCAGCGGCAAAAGAAAGGAAAGGCGGGAAGAAGAAATAACGGAAAACCCAAATCCCGCAGCTCTCTCGGCCAACGTCCCCCAAGAAGAAGGAAGGAAGGAACGGACGACCACCGAGCAAACGAGCGCTCGCACGGACGTCGGATGGACGTCTTCGAGAAGAAAGTAAGAGGGGCCGGGGGGCCGGGGGAGGGGACTAGGGTGGGAAAGAAAAGAGAGAAAGAAAGAAAGAGGTGGGGGGGGGGGGGGGGGGAGGGGGGGGGCGGGAGAAAGAGAGAAAGAGAGAGAGAAAGAAGAATACGTCTACAGGTGCTGCAGAAAAGCGGGCCAGTCGGGCGGGGCACGTCCGGGAGAGGGCGGGTTAGGGCTAGGGTTAGGGTAGGCGGGCGAGGTTAGGGTAAGGGTCAGGTTTAGGCTTTGCGCGCTGGGAAGTTCAGGTGGCCGGCCGCGAGATCTACCCGTAAGCCCGTCGCGACCCCCTTCTTCCCAACGGAAGGGCGCGCCGGGCCGGGCCGGGCCTACTCAAACGCACGCGCGCGGGAGCGGGCGAGCGAGCAAGCGAGCAAGCAAGCAAATGGACGGGGAGACAGGCAGACGGATGGGTAGATAGATAAATATATGAATTAAGCCAATAACTAAAGAAAGAAACGGAAAAAAGTTCAAAAAAAATCAGAAAAACATACAAAAATTAAGAAGCTTCTGAAAAATCGAAAACAGAAAAGCAGGAACACGGAGGGGGAAAAAAAGAAAAGAAAAGAAAAAGAAAAAGAAAAGAAAAAGAAAGAAAGAAAGAAAGAAAGAAAGAAAGAAAGAAAGAAAGAAAGAAAGAAAGAAAGAAAAAGGAGGGGGGGGGGGGGGGGCTCAGGCGGGCAGCCGCCAGCACGCACGCAAGCGAAAAGGTACGTAGGAAAATATTTTAATGGAATGAATAAATAAGGAGGAAAATTAAAAAAGAAAAAAAAAAAGAACTAAAAAAAAAGTTAGAAAAAGAGAAGCTGAAACGTTTGAAGCTAAACAAGACAACATAAAAACACAGGAAAAAATTAAATTAAAATTAAAAAAAAAAAAATCACGCACGCACGGGCGAGCGAGCGAGTGAGCGAGCGAGCAAGCCAAGCAATAAATAAACAAACAAATGGAAAAATATTGGGGGGGAATCGGAGAAACATCATATATAAATGGAAAAGTTTTAAAAAAGCTGAAAACGGCAGAAGTCTAAACGGAAAGAACCATAGGTAAAGAAAAATCACGTTGAGGCGAGTCCGGGCGGTGGGGGCCGAGGGGTGTTGGGTGGGGGG
>NW_028325234.1:137500-140000 GCF_987193195.1 Phasianus colchicus | reverse complement strand
CGGACGAACGAACGAACGAACGACCGGCCCCGCACCGCGCGACCGACCGGAAAGCCCGGCCGCCCCGTGGGGACGAGCTCGGCCGAAGCGGGCGCTCCGGGAGCGCGGGGAGCTCCGCGAGCTCCCCGACCTGGGTCTCGACTTAGGGGGACGAAGGCCCGCGCCGCGACGCCGCCGTCGAGGGACCGGGGCGGTGGGGCGGAGGGGAAGCCGGCCACCCGAACCGACCGAACGACCGACCCACGCGGGGAAGGACGGACGGACGGACGGACGGCGGCACCCCCCCCACACACACGCGCACCGCGACCCGCCTCCGGAGGGGCGCGCGGGCCTGCGAGGCGCCCCAGCCGCGCCGCGCGGCCGCCGCGGACGGCGGCCGTCGGCGATTGACCGTCAAGCGACGCTCAGGCAGGCGTAGCCCCGGGAGGAACCCGGGGCCGCAAGTGCGTTCGAAGTGTCGATGATCAATGTGTCCTGCAATTCACATTAATTCTCGCAGCTAGCTGCGTTCTTCATCGACGCACGAGCCGAGTGATCCACCGCTAAGAGTCGTCTGGCTTTCGGCACCGCCCCGCGCGCGCGGGGGGCCCTCCTCTCGCGTCTCTCTCGCCTTTCCCGAAGGCGCTCCGACCGCCCCCGCGCGGCCCGCCCCGACGCCGGGGCGGCGACCGCCGCGGGGAGGACGAGCGTCGCCTCCGCTGACCGTACGCTACGGAACACGCACACGCTTCGAATCGAGGGGAAAAAAAAAGAGGAACCCTCCCGAACGAGAAGGGCGGGGAGCCCGCGCTCCCGACCTGGACAAACGACCTCGTCTCGCTTCGGGAGGGGCGGACCAGGCGCCCGGCTCGGCTCGGCCCGGGCGGAAGCCCCGCTGCCGCGAACGGACCCGCCGGCGACGCCGCCGCCGGCGCCGCGACCGGTCGGGACGCGGGCGAGCCCGGCCGGGGTGTTCCCCCGGCCCGCGCCGCCGGCGCCGCCGGCCCCGCGCCCGCGACGGCCCGCCCGGACGGCGCGCCCGCGACGGCCCCGGCCCCCCCGCCTCGCGCCGCGGGCGCCGCGCACGCCGAAACGACCCCGGCCGCCTCTCGCCTTCCTCTCCCGCCCCTCGCCCTCCGCCGCCTCCTCCTCTCGCTCGCCCTGGCGGCGCGCCCGCGGCGGACGCGCGCCCGGCGGCGGGACGGGGACGGGGACGGATCTGGGAGCGGCGCCCGCCCCCCGCGCCTCCGCGCGGAGACCGGTTGCGGGACGCCCCGCGCCGGACCTCCCGCCCGCTCGCCCGGCGCGGCCGGCGAGGCCGAGGGCGAAAGCGCGGTGGGAGGCGGCGGCGGCGGCGGCGAAGGAGAGGACTCGGCGAGCGACGGAAGGGGGAAACGGCGGCGAGGCCCCCCGACGGAGGACGGACGGGCGGCGAGGCCGCGGGCGCGCGCCGGACGGGCCGGCGGAGCGGAACCGCCGGCGCCGCGGATGGCGCGGGCGAGGACCGGCCGGGCTCGAACCGGCTCGAACCGGCCGCGCGCGGCGGCGTGGCCGCGGCGGGCGCCGGGCCGAGACGCGCGTCTCGGCCCGCTCCGAACGCGGGCGAGGCCGGCACGGAGCCGAGCCTCTCCGCCCGAGACCGTGGCCGCGGAGAGGGGGGGACGGGGTAACCCCCTCTCCGGCCCGGGCCCGACCCGCGGAGGCGCGAGAGCGCGGCGGCGGCGGCCGACGCCGCCGGCGGGCTCGGATCGGGAGGGAAGCGGCGTGCTGGGTAGTGGTGGGGGCGCGCCGCCGCGCCCCGCAACGAGCCCCTTCCTTCCCGCCCTCCCGCCGGCGACGCGGCCGGACCGCCGTCGCCGGAGCCCCCGGCCTCGCGAGACGTGCCGCGGGCCGCCCGAGTCTTTAAACCCCCGCCCGGCTCCGCGGCCGAGGGAGGGAGGCAGGGAGGGAGAGCGGGGACGGCGCGCACGCCGCCCCCTCCTCTTCCCTTCCCTTCCCATCCCCCGGACGCGCGGAGGCGCGGACGCTAGGTACCTGGCCCTGGGGTGAGGGAAACGACCCGAAGGCCCCGCGGGGGTGCCTCCCCCGCCCGCCCGCCTTCCTCGGCGGGCGGGACGGGGCGCCGAGGGGAAATCCGGCACCCGCCAGCCGGCCCCGGCGCCCCTCGGGGGAGCGTCCGCCCGCGGGGGCGCGCCCGTCGTCCGCCGCCACCACCTCGCCCTCCTCCCGGGGCCCGGGGTTTCCCTCGTTAACCCGGCGCCGGGCGGCAGCTGCGCCCGGGAGGAGGCACGCGGCTCGGACCGCCCGCCCGCGCGGGGACCGAAGCCGCCCGGAGAAGCCTCGCGCGCAGACCGCGCGCTCGCGCGCGGCGCGCCCCCCCCCCCTCCGGCGCTCGCCCGCAGCCGGCCGGGCTCCGCGGACGCCCGCGAACCCGACCCCGTCCGCCGCGAGGGTGCGGCTGAAGGGCGAGGGGGGGAGGGAGAGAGGGGCCGGGGGAAGCGGCCGGCTTCCCGCGCCCCGC
>NW_028325234.1:125000-132500 GCF_987193195.1 Phasianus colchicus | reverse complement strand
GCAGCGACCCCTGGGCGGCTGCGCCGCGCCAGGCAGCCGCGCGGAGCCGGGTAGACGTGGCCGCCTCTGCCGGGCCGGCGCCGCAGCGACCCCAGGCCGGCCACGCCTCGCCATGCAGCCTCGCGGAGCCGGGTAGACGTGGCCACCGCTGCCGGGGCGGCGCCGCAGCGACCCCTGGGCGGCTGCGCCGCGCCAGGCAGCCGCGCGGAGCCGGGTAGACGTGGCCGCCGATGCCGGAACGGCGCCGCAGCGACCCCAGGCCGGCTACGCCGCGCCATGCAGCCTCGCGGAGCCGGGTAGACGTGGCCGCCGCTGCCGGGCCGGCGCCGCAGCGACCCCAGGCCGCTTGAGCCGCGCCATGCAGCCGCGCGGAGCCGGGTTAGACTCGTCCGCCGATGCCGGAACTGCGCCGCAGCGACCCCAGGACGGACGGCTGCAGTCGCGCAATGAAGCTTCGCGGAGCCGGGTAGACGTGGCCGCAGCTGCCGGGACGGCTCCGCGGCGAAGCCGGGCCGGCTGCGCCGCTCCAGGCAGCCGCGCGGAGCCGGGCTGACGTGGCCGCGGCTACCGGGCCGCCGCTGCGACCCCAGTCGTCTGCGGGAGGCCAGGCAGCCTCCCGGAGCCGGGTAGACGTGGCCGCCGCTGCCGGAACGGCGCCGCAGCGACCCCATGCCGGCTACGCCTCGCCATGCAGCCTCGCGGAGCCGGGTAGATGTGGCCGCCGCTGCCGGGCCGGCGCCGCAGCGACCCCTGGGCGGCTGCGCCGCGCCAGGCAGCAGTGCGGAGCCGGGTAGACGTGGCCGCCGATGCCGGAACGGCGCCGCAGCGACCCCAGGCCGGCTACGCCTCGCCATGCAGCCTCGCGGAGCCGGGTAGACGTGGCCGCCGCTGCCGGGCCGGCTCCGCAGCGACCTCTTCCCGCTGCGGGAGACCAAGGAAACCGCGCGGAGCCGGGTAGACGTGGCCGCCGCTGCCGAAAAGGCGCCGCAGCGACACCAGGCTGGTTGAGCCGCGCCAGGCAGCCGCGCGGAGCCGGGTAGACGTGGCCGCTGCTGCCGGAACGGCGCCGCAGCGACCCCAGGCCGGCTACGCCGCGCCGTGCAGCCGCGCGGAGCCGGGTAGACGTGGCCGCCGCTGCCGGGCCGGCGCCGCAGCGACCCCAGGCCGGTTGAGCCGCGCCAGGCAGCCGCGCGGAGCCGGGTAGACTCGTCCGCCGATGCCGTAACGGCGCCGCAGCGACCCCAGGACGGCTGCAGTCGCGCCATGCAGCTTCGCGGAGTCGGGCTGACGTGGCCGCCGCCGCCGGGCCGCCGCCGCAGCGACCCCAGGCCGTCTGCGGGAGACCAGGCAACCGCGCGGAGCCGGGTAGACGTGGCCGCCGCTGCCGGAACGGCGCCGCAGCGACCCCAGGCCGGTTGAGCCGCGCCGTACAGCTTCGCGGAGCCGGGTAGACGTGGCCGCCGCAGCCGGGGCGGCGCCGCAGCGACCCCAGGCCGGCTACGCCGCGCCATGCAGCCTCGCGGAGCCGGGTAGACGTGGCCGCCGCTGCCGGGCCGGCGCCGCAGCGACCCCTGGGCGGCTGCGCCGCGCCAGGCAGCCGCGCGGAGCCGGGTAGACGTGGCCGCCGATGCCGGAACGGCGCCGCAGCGACCCCAGGCCGGCTACGCCGCGCCATGCAGCCTCGCGGAGCCGGGTTAGACTCGTCCGCCGATGCCGGGACTGCGCCGCAGCGACCCCAGGACGGCTGCAGTCGCGCAATGAAGCTTCGCGGAGCCGGGTAGACGTGGCCGCCGCTGCCGGGACGGCTCCGTAGCGACCTCTGGCCCGCTGCGGGAGACCAGGCAACCGCGCGGAGCCGGGTAGACGTGGCCGCCGCAGCCGGGACGGCGCCGCAGCGACCCCTGGGCGGCTGCGCCGCGCCAGGCAGCCGCGCGGAGCCGGGTAGACGTGGCCGCCTCTGCCGGGCCGGCGCCGCAGCGACCCCAGGCCGGCCACGCCTCGCCATGCAGCCTCGCGGAGCCGGGTAGACGTGGCCGCCGCTGCCGGGCCGGCGCCGCAGCGACCCCAGGCCGGTTGAGCCGCGCCAGGCAGCCGCGCGGAGCCGGGTAGACTCGTCCGCCGATGCCGGGCCGGCGCCGCAGCGACCCCAGGCCGTCTGCGGGAGACCAGGCAACCGCGCGGAGCCGGGTAGACGTGGCCGCAGCTCCCGGAACGGCGCCGCAGCGACCCCAGGCCGGTTGAGCCGCGCCATGCAGCTTCGCGGAGCCGGGTAGACGTGGCCGCCGCCGCCGGGCCGGCGCCGCAGCGACCCCAGGCCGGTTGAGCCGCGCCAGGCAGCCGCGCGGAGCCGGGTAGACGTGGCCGCCGCTGCCGGGCCGGCGCCGCAGCGACCCCAGGCCGGTTGAGCCGCGCCATGCAGCCTCGCGGAGCCGGGTAGACGTGGCCGCCGATGCCGGAACGGCGCCGCAGCGACCCCAGGCCGGCTACGCCGCGCCATGCAGCTTCGCGGAGCCGGGTAGACGTGGCCGCGGCTGCCGGGCCGCCGCCGCAGCGACCCCAGGCCGGTTGAGCCGCGCCATGCAGCCGCGCGGAGCCGGGTAGACTTGTCCGCCGATGCCGGAACTGCGCCCCAGCGACCCCAGGACGGCTGCAGTCGCGAAATGCAGCTTCGCGGAGCCGGGTAGACGTGGCCGCCGCTGCCGGGACGGCTCCGCAGCGACGCCGGGCCCGCTGCGCCGCACAAGGAAGCCGCGCGGAGTCGGGCTGACGTGGCCGCGGCTGCTGGGCCGGCGCCGCAGCGACCCCAGGCCGTCTGCGGGAGGCCAGGCAGCCTCCCGGAGCCGGGTAGACGTGGCCGCCGCTGCCGGGACGGCTCCGTAGCGACCTCTGGCCCGCTGCGGGAGACCAGGCAACCGCGCGGAGCCGGGTAGACGTGGCCGCCGCAGCCGGGACGGCGCCGCAGCGACCCCTGGGCGGCTGCGCCGCGCCAGGCAGCCGCGCGGAGCCGGGTAGACGTGGCCGCCTCTGCCGGGCCGGCGCCGCAGCGACCCCAGGCCGGCCACGCCTCGCCATGCAGCCTCGCGGAGCCGGGTAGACGTGGCCACCGCTGCCGGCCCGGCGCCTCAGCGACCCCTGGGCGGCCGCGCCGGGCCAGGCAGCCGCGCGGAGCCGGCTAGACGTGGCCGCCGCAGCCGGGCCGGCGCCGCAGCGACCCCTGGGCGGCTGCGCCGCGCCAGGCAGCCGCGCGGAGCCGGGTAGACGTGGCCGCCGATGCCGGAACGGCGCCGCAGCGACCCCAGGCCGGCCACGCCTCGCCATGCAGCCTCGCGGAGCCGGGTAGACGTGGCCGCCGCTGCCGGGCCGGCGCCGCAGCGACCCCTGGGCGGCTGCAGCCGCGCCATGCAGCCTCGCGGAGCCGGGTAGACGTGGCCGCCGCTGCAGGAACGGCGCCGCAGCGACCCCAGGCCGGCTACGCCTCGCCATGCAGCCTCGCGGAGCCGGGTAGACGTGGCCGCCGCGGCCGGGCCGGCTCCGCAGCGACCTCTGGCCCGCTGCGGGAGACCAGGCAACCGCGCGGAGCCGGGCTGACGTGGCCGCCGCTGCCTGGCCGGCGCCGCAGCGACCTCCGGCCGTCCGTTTTTGCCGACCTCTCCTTGCCGCTGCGGACCGGCGGAGCCGCGCCGAGCCGTATAGACCGCGCGCAGTCCGGCCGCCGCCGCGGCAGCGACCGGGTTGTTCGGCGCTCGCCTGGGCCTTGCCGTCTTTCCGTCGTACCCGAGCCGCCGCCGCCGCCGCCGCCGCCTCCGCCTCGGTTCGACCGAGTCGGTCGCTCCCGGGCCGGCCCGTTCCTGGCGTACTCGGGCTCCGCGTGTCGGCGGCTGGCGCGGCCGGCCGCCCCCGCTCTGAGGGGCGTCCGGCCGCGTTCGGCGCGGTTCGGTGCGGGGTCCGCATTGCGGCCGCCGCGGCTCGGGGTCCGGCGGAGGCCCCTTCTCGTTCGTCTCGCGTGCGTTTGTTTGTCTGTCCGTTCGTTTGTTTATTTTACCGGCGCGTGTTTGCGTGCGCGTTCGCTCGTTTGACACTTTTCGTTTGATTCCCTTTTCGCTCGGTGGCCCGGTAGCTCTTCGCGCCGGGTGTTCGGAGTCGGGTATTTCTAACCCGATCCGCCCGCGGCTTGCGGGGTGGGGGTGGTGATGGTGTGTGTTTGTGTTTTGGGCGGGGAGGGCGCTTTTCCCGCTCGCCGCTATGTCCCCCGCTTCCTCCCCCCACTCCCCACCCCCGCCCCCCCCGCCCCACTCCCCCTCTGCGGAAGCGCGCAGGCGCCGGCGGGTCCCCGCCCGCGCGTAGCGGGGCGGGCGGGAAACGTCCGGCGGGCTCGCGACGGGATCGGCCGCTCGTGTCAGCGCGGGGAGGAAAAGAAATGGCGGGAAGACGGCGGCAGAGGTAGGCCGGCGGGGAACGGCCTCGTCCGTCCCGGGGGTGGGTGTGTGCGTTCGTCTGGGATTCGTTCCTTCGACTCATCCGGACGCCGGGCTCGCCCTGAGCCCCTCTCCCGGGCGGCGGGCGTGCCCGTTCCCTCACCCACCCACCCCGGCCCGGCCACCCCCCCCCCCCCCCCTTTCCCCCCAGAGAAAAAAAAGAAAAAATAGAAAGAAACGGAAAGAAAGCGCGTGGCGGGCTGGGGGTGGGTCCTCGGCCGGTTTCGGGGGGGGGGGGGGGGGGGGGGCGGGAGTTTGCGGGGACCGGTCGAAGCCATCGGGCCTGGCCCGCCGGAGGGAAGCGAGAGAGAAAAATTAAAAAAAAAAAAAAAAAGGAGGGTGGCGGGGGGGGGGGGGGGGGGAACCGAGGAGGGGGAGGGGGAGGAGGAGGGCGGAGTGGGAGGTGGTGGTGGTGGTGGGTAGGGGGGTGTGGGGGGGTGCGGGTGAGGTAGGGAGCTTAAAAAAGTAAAAAATGAAATTAAAAAGAAAAAAAAAAAGGAGGCGGGAACGGCGAACAAACCCGGTCCGATCGGGCAGGGTGGGAGTCGGGTGGGTGGAGGGGGACGGGCACGGGCAGCGGCAAAAGAAAGGAAAGGCGGGAAGAAGAAATAACGGAAAACCCAAATCCCGCAGCTCTCTCGGCCAACGTCCCCCAAGAAGAAGGAAGGAAGGAACGGACGACCACCGAGCAAACGAGCGCTCGCACGGACGTCGGATGGACGTCTTCGAGAAGAAAGTAAGAGGGGCCGGGGGGCCGGGGGAGGGGACTAGGGTGGGAAAGAAAAGAGAGAAAGAAAGAAAGAGGTGGGGGGGGGGGGGGGGGGGGGGGGGCGGGAGAAAGAGAGAAAGAGAGAGAGAAAGAAGAATACGTCTACAGGTGCTGCAGAAAAGCGGGCCAGTCGGGCGGGGCACGTCCGGGAGAGGGCGGGTTAGGGCTAGGGTGTAGGCGGGCGAGGTTAGGGTAAGGGTCAGGTTTAGGCTTTGCGCGCTGGGAAGTTCAGGTGGCCGGCCGCGAGATCTACCCGTAAGCCCGTCGCGACCCCCTTCTTCCCAACGGAAGGGCGCGCCGGGCCGGGCCGGGCCTACTCAAACGCACGCGCGCGGGAGCGGGCGAGCGAGCAAGCGAGCAAGCAAGCAAATGGACGGGGAGACAGGCAGACGGATGGGTAGATAGATAAATATATGAATTAAGCCAATAACTAAAGAAAGAAACGGAAAAAAGTTCAAAAAAAATCAGAAAAACATACAAAAATTAAGAAGCTTCTGAAAAATCGAAAACAGAAAAGCAGGAACACGGAGGGGGAAAAAAAGAAAAGAAAAGAAAAAGAAAAAGAAAAGAAAAAGAAAGAAAGAAAGAAAGAAAGAAAGAAAGAAAGAAAGAAAGAAAGAAAGAAAGAAAGAAAAAGGAGGGGGGGGGGGGGGGGCTCAGGCGGGCAGCCGCCAGCACGCACGCAAGCGAAAAGGTACGTAGGAAAATATTTTAATGGAATGAATAAATAAGGAGGAAAATTAAAAAAGAAAAAAAAAAAGAACTAAAAAAAAAGTTAGAAAAAGAGAAGCTGAAACGTTTGAAGCTAAACAAGACAACATAAAAACACAGGAAAAAATTAAATTAAAATTAAAAAAAAAAAAATCACGCACGCACGGGCGAGCGAGCGAGTGAGCGAGCGAGCAAGCCAAGCAATAAATAAACAAACAAATGGAAAAATATTGGGGGGGAATCGGAGAAACATCATATATAAATGGAAAAGTTTTAAAAAAGCTGAAAACGGCAGAAGTCTAAACGGAAAGAACCATAGGTAAAGAAAAATCACGTTGAGGCGAGTCCGGGCGGTGGGGGCCGAGGGGTGTTGGGTGGGGGGGGGGGGGGGGACGACGACGGGGCACGGGACGGACGTTAAGAGGAGGGGGGGGGGGGGGGGGGAATGCAGCGGCGGCTGTGGCGGCATACCGCCACCCCGTCACGACCGCCCGCGCCTCGGCGTGGGCCCGCCATCCCGAGCCGGGCCTACAAATAGGAAAACAAAAGATAAAATGAAATGAAAAGATCAGAACAACGAGGAAAGTCAAGGAACATTTAAAAAGGAAAAAAAAAAAACGAAATTAAAAATCGCATCTGCCTGGGAGAGGGAGGGTCAGGGGTCAAGGCTGGGGCCGGGGGCGGGGGGAGGGGGGGGGGTGCGTGTGCAGGGCGGGCGGGGGCAAGGAAGGCCTCAGGCGCCGGCCGCCGGCTCTACCCGCATCCCCGTCGCGACCTCCCGCGCCTCGCGAGGGCCTGCCGGGCCGGGCCGGGCCGGGCCTACGCACGCACGCGAGAGAGAGAGAGAGAGAGAGAGAGAGCCGACAAATCAATAAACAGAGAAATAAACAACTAGACAGAGGTTCAAAAAGCATTGGGAAAACGTACGCCCGCAAGCGAGGAAGCAAACAAACGAGCGAGCGAGCGAGCAAGCAGACAGGTACGTAGAAAAATATTTTTGATATTTTGAACGATGAGATGGGAAAGCTAAAAGAAATAAACATAAAAAAAGATTTCAAAAAATAGAAAAACAGAAGCTGAAACGTTCGAAGTTAAACGAGACGGAACAGAAGATAGAAAAGAAAGAAAGAAAACATAAAAACAAAGGAAAAAAATAAAAATGAAAAACGCAGCAAAAAAAAAGTAAAAATCACGCGCGCACGCTCGCTCGCACGCACGCACGTACGCACACGCGAGCCCACCAATAAATAAAGAAATGGAAAAATTAAAAAAAAATAAAAATAAAAATAAAAAAACTGGAAAACCATACGTAAATGGAGAAGTTTGTAAAAAGCTGAACAAAGCAAAAAAAAAAAGGTAGGTAAAGATAAATCGTGCGAGGCGAGTCCGGGGCGGGGGGTGGGGGGGGGAGAGGGGGAGGGGGGGGAGGGGGGGCGAGGGGGTACGAGGGTTAAGCTCGGGGTGGGGCGCAGGGGCTGGGGGGGTGGGGCGGGAGGAGGAGGAGGAGGAGGAGGAGGAGGAGGAGGGGGAGGCGGCTGTGCCGGC
>NW_028325234.1:105000-112500 GCF_987193195.1 Phasianus colchicus | reverse complement strand
GGCGCCGCCGCCACGACCATCGGGTCCCGCCTTCCACCGTCGCGGCGGGACCCACCGGGGACGCCCCCGGCCCTTCTGCCTTCGAGTGCCGGCTGACCGGACTGTGCCCTTCTCCGCGCTCGCTTTCTCTCTCGCTTTCTCCGCTTCGCGCCAGCGAGCGCTGCAGCCGGCTTCCCCCGTTCGTTCGATTGTTCTCTCTCGCCTTCTCGGGTTCGCCCTGGGCGGCGCGGGAGCCGGCTATTTCACCCGCACAGCTCTCTCTCGCCTTGCCCGGCTTTTTTTCGCCGCTCGCCCGGGAGACCGCCTTAACCCACCACCGAACGGCGGGACGGGGCGCGACGGACAAACCGAAGCGACCGGATCGACCACACGAACCGATGCCCCAGAGAGCCGCCGCCACCGCCGACCGCCGCCGAAACCCGTCTGGCCGGCCGGTCAACCCAGCTCGCGAGCGCCCGCTCACCACCGATCTCCGGAGCAGAGTCCGCACTCTCTCCTACCGACGAAAAGTAAAGGCATCCGAAAAGAAAGCTCCACGGACGACGACGCCGACTACCGGCAAAGGCTCCGACAGCAGCCGACCTTTACCTCGACATAACTGGAGGCAGAGAATTAGAGCGACGCCTCTGGCCGCACCGTAGCAGCAGCGCCCCCCCCACACACAAAAGACGCGAACAGCCGCCGGAGCCGGGTAGACGTGGCCGCCGCTGCCGGAACGGCGCCGCAGCGACCCCTGGGCGGATGCGCCGCGCCTGGCAGCCGGGCGGAGCCGGGTAGACGTGGCCGCCGCTGCCGGAACGGCGCCGCAGCGACCCCTGGGCGGATGCGCCGCGCCTGGCAGCCGGGCGGAGCCGGGTAGACGTGGCCGCCGCTGCCGGAACGGCGCCGCAGCGACCCCAGGCCGGTTGAGCCGCGCCATGCAGCCGCGCGGAGCCGGGTAGACTTGTCCGCCGATGCCGGAACTGCGCCCCAGCGACCCCAGGACGGCTGCAGTCGCGAAATGCAGCTTCGCGGAGCCGGGTAGACGTGGCCGCCGCTGCCGGGACGGCTCCGCAGCGACGCCGGGCCCGCTGCGCCGCACAAGGCAGCCGCGCGGAGTCGGGCTGACGTGGACGCGGATGCCGGGCCGGCGCCGCAGCGACCCCAGGCCGTCTGCGGGAGGCCAGGCAGCCTCCCGGAGCCGGGTAGACGTGGCCGCCGCTGCCGGGACGGCTCCGTAGCGACCTCTGGCCCGCTGCGGGAGACCAGGCAACCGCGCGGAGCCGGGTAGACGTGGCCGCCGCAGCCGGAACGGCGCCGCAGCGACCCCTGGGCGGCTGCGCCGCGCCAGGCAGCCGCGCGGAGCCGGGTAGACGTGGCCGCCTCTGCCGGGCCGGCGCCGCAGCGACCCCAGGCCGGCCACGCCTCGCCATGCAGCCTCGCGGAGCCGGGTAGACGTGGCCACCGCTGCCGGGGCGGCGCCGCAGCGACCCCTGGGCGGCTGCGCCGCGCCAGGCAGCCGCGCGGAGCCGGGTAGACGTGGCCGCCGATGCCGGAACGGCGCCGCAGCGACCCCAGGCCGGCTACGCCGCGCCATGCAGCCTCGCGGAGCCGGGTAGACGTGGCCGCCGCTGCCGGGCCGGCGCCGCAGCGACCCCAGGCCGCTTGAGCCGCGCCATGCAGCCGCGCGGAGCCGGGTTAGACTCGTCCGCCGATGCCGGAACTGCGCCGCAGCGACCCCAGGACGGCTGCAGTCGCGCAATGAAGCTTCGCGGAGCCGGGTAGACGTGGCCGCAGCTGCCGGGACGGCTCCGCGGCGAAGCCGGGCCGGCTGCGCCGCTCCAGGCAGCCGCGCGGAGCCGGGCTGACGTGGCCGCGGCTACCGGGCCGCCGCTGCGACCCCAGTCGTCTGCGGGAGGCCAGGCAGCCTCCCGGAGCCGGGTAGACGTGGCCGCCGCTGCCGGAACGGCGCCGCAGCGACCCCATGCCGGCTACGCCTCGCCATGCAGCCTCGCGGAGCCGGGTAGATGTGGCCGCCGCTGCCGGGCCGGCGCCGCAGCGACCCCTGGGCGGCTGCGCCGCGCCAGGCAGCAGTGCGGAGCCGGGTAGACGTGGCCGCCGATGCCGGAACGGCGCCGCAGCGACCCCAGGCCGGCTACGCCTCGCCATGCAGCCTCGCGGAGCCGGGTAGACGTGGCCGCCGCTGCCGGGCCGGCTCCGCAGCGACCTCTTCCCGCTGCGGGAGACCAAGGAAACCGCGCGGAGCCGGGTAGACGTGGCCGCCGCTGCCGAAAAGGCGCCGCAGCGACACCAGGCTGGTTGAGCCGCGCCAGGCAGCCGCGCGGAGCCGGGTAGACGTGGCCGCTGCTGCCGGAACGGCGCCGCAGCGACCCCAGGCCGGCTACGCCGCGCCGTGCAGCCGCGCGGAGCCGGGTAGACGTGGCCGCCGCTGCCGGGCCGGCGCCGCAGCGACCCCAGGCCGGTTGAGCCGCGCCAGGCAGCCGCGCGGAGCCGGGTAGACTCGTCCGCCGATGCCGTAACGGCGCCGCAGCGACCCCAGGACGGCTGCAGTCGCGCCATGCAGCTTCGCGGAGTCGGGCTGACGTGGCCGCCGCCGCCGGGCCGCCGCCGCAGCGACCCCAGGCCGTCTGCGGGAGACCAGGCAACCGCGCGGAGCCGGGTAGACGTGGCCGCCGCTGCCGGAACGGCGCCGCAGCGACCCCAGGCCGGTTGAGCCGCGCCGTACAGCTTCGCGGAGCCGGGTAGACGTGGCCGCCGCAGCCGGGGCGGCGCCGCAGCGACCCCAGGCCGGCTACGCCGCGCCATGCAGCCTCGCGGAGCCGGGTAGACGTGGCCGCCGCTGCCGGGCCGGCGCCGCAGCGACCCCTGGGCGGCTGCGCCGCGCCAGGCAGCCGCGCGGAGCCGGGTAGACGTGGCCGCCGATGCCGGAACGGCGCCGCAGCGACCCCAGGCCGGCTACGCCGCGCCATGCAGCCTCGCGGAGCCGGGTTAGACTCGTCCGCCGATGCCGGGACTGCGCCGCAGCGACCCCAGGACGGCTGCAGTCGCGCAATGAAGCTTCGCGGAGCCGGGTAGACGTGGCCGCCGCTGCCGGGACGGCTCCGTAGCGACCTCTGGCCCGCTGCGGGAGACCAGGCAACCGCGCGGAGCCGGGTAGACGTGGCCGCCGCAGCCGGGACGGCGCCGCAGCGACCCCTGGGCGGCTGCGCCGCGCCAGGCAGCCGCGCGGAGCCGGGTAGACGTGGCCGCCTCTGCCGGGCCGGCGCCGCAGCGACCCCAGGCCGGCCACGCCTCGCCATGCAGCCTCGCGGAGCCGGGTAGACGTGGCCGCCGCTGCCGGGCCGGCGCCGCAGCGACCCCAGGCCGGTTGAGCCGCGCCAGGCAGCCGCGCGGAGCCGGGTAGACTCGTCCGCCGATGCCGGGCCGGCGCCGCAGCGACCCCAGGCCGTCTGCGGGAGACCAGGCAACCGCGCGGAGCCGGGTAGACGTGGCCGCAGCTCCCGGAACGGCGCCGCAGCGACCCCAGGCCGGTTGAGCCGCGCCATGCAGCTTCGCGGAGCCGGGTAGACGTGGCCGCCGCCGCCGGGCCGGCGCCGCAGCGACCCCAGGCCGGTTGAGCCGCGCCAGGCAGCCGCGCGGAGCCGGGTAGACGTGGCCGCCGCTGCCGGGCCGGCGCCGCAGCGACCCCAGGCCGGTTGAGCCGCGCCATGCAGCCTCGCGGAGCCGGGTAGACGTGGCCGCCGATGCCGGAACGGCGCCGCAGCGACCCCAGGCCGGCTACGCCGCGCCATGCAGCTTCGCGGAGCCGGGTAGACGTGGCCGCGGCTGCCGGGCCGCCGCCGCAGCGACCCCAGGCCGGTTGAGCCGCGCCATGCAGCCGCGCGGAGCCGGGTAGACTTGTCCGCCGATGCCGGAACTGCGCCCCAGCGACCCCAGGACGGCTGCAGTCGCGAAATGCAGCTTCGCGGAGCCGGGTAGACGTGGCCGCCGCTGCCGGGACGGCTCCGCAGCGACGCCGGGCCCGCTGCGCCGCACAAGGAAGCCGCGCGGAGTCGGGCTGACGTGGCCGCGGCTGCTGGGCCGGCGCCGCAGCGACCCCAGGCCGTCTGCGGGAGGCCAGGCAGCCTCCCGGAGCCGGGTAGACGTGGCCGCCGCTGCCGGGACGGCTCCGTAGCGACCTCTGGCCCGCTGCGGGAGACCAGGCAACCGCGCGGAGCCGGGTAGACGTGGCCGCCGCAGCCGGGACGGCGCCGCAGCGACCCCTGGGCGGCTGCGCCGCGCCAGGCAGCCGCGCGGAGCCGGGTAGACGTGGCCGCCTCTGCCGGGCCGGCGCCGCAGCGACCCCAGGCCGGCCACGCCTCGCCATGCAGCCTCGCGGAGCCGGGTAGACGTGGCCACCGCTGCCGGCCCGGCGCCTCAGCGACCCCTGGGCGGCCGCGCCGGGCCAGGCAGCCGCGCGGAGCCGGCTAGACGTGGCCGCCGCAGCCGGGCCGGCGCCGCAGCGACCCCTGGGCGGCTGCGCCGCGCCAGGCAGCCGCGCGGAGCCGGGTAGACGTGGCCGCCGATGCCGGAACGGCGCCGCAGCGACCCCAGGCCGGCCACGCCTCGCCATGCAGCCTCGCGGAGCCGGGTAGACGTGGCCGCCGCTGCCGGGACGGCGCCGCAGCGACCCCTGGGCGGCTGCAGCCGCGCCATGCAGCCTCGCGGAGCCGGGTAGACGTGGCCGCCGCTGCAGGAACGGCGCCGCAGCGACCCCAGGCCGGCTACGCCTCGCCATGCAGCCTCGCGGAGCCGGGTAGACGTGGCCGCCGCGGCCGGGCCGGCTCCGCAGCGACCTCTGGCCCGCTGCGGGAGACCAGGCAACCGCGCGGAGCCGGGCTGACGTGGCCGCCGCTGCCTGGCCGGCGCCGCAGCGACCTCCGGCCGTCCGTTTTTGCCGACCTCTCCTTGCCGCTGCGGACCGGCGGAGCCGCGCCGAGCCGTATAGACCGCGCGCAGTCCGGCCGCCGCCGCGGCAGCGACCGGGTTGTTCGGCGCTCGCCTGGGCCTTGCCGTCTTTCCGTCGTACCCGAGCCGCCGCCGCCGCCGCCGCCGCCTCCGCCTCGGTTCGACCGAGTCGGTCGCTCCCGGGCCGGCCCGTTCCTGGCGTACTCGGGCTCCGCGTGTCGGCGGCTGGCGCGGCCGGCCGCCCCCGCTCTGAGGGGCGTCCGGCCGCGTTCGGCGCGGTTCGGTGCGGGGTCCGCATTGCGGCCGCCGCGGCTCGGGGTCCGGCGGAGGCCCCTTCTCGTTCGTCTCGCGTGCGTTTGTTTGTCTGTCCGTTCGTTTGTTTATTTTACCGGCGCGTGTTTGCGTGCGCGTTCGCTCGTTTGACACTTTTCGTTTGATTCCCTTTTCGCTCGGTGGCCCGGTAGCTCTTCGCGCCGGGTGTTCGGAGTCGGGTATTTCTAACCCGATCCGCCCGCGGCTTGCGGGGTGGGGGTGGTGATGGTGTGTGTTTGTGTTTTGGGCGGGGAGGGCGCTTTTCCCGCTCGCCGCTATGTCCCCCGCTTCCTCCCCCCACTCCCCACCCCCGCCCCCCCCGCCCCACTCCCCCTCTGCGGAAGCGCGCAGGCGCCGGCGGGTCCCCGCCCGCGCGTAGCGGGGCGGGCGGGAAACGTCCGGCGGGCTCGCGACGGGATCGGCCGCTCGTGTCAGCGCGGGGAGGAAAAGAAATGGCGGGAAGACGGCGGCAGAGGTAGGCCGGCGGGGAACGGCCTCGTCCGTCCCGGGGGTGGGTGTGTGCGTTCGTCTGGGATTCGTTCCTTCGACTCATCCGGACGCCGGGCTCGCCCTGAGCCCCTCTCCCGGGCGGCGGGCGTGCCCGTTCCCTCACCCACCCACCCCGGCCCGGCCACCCCCCCCCCCCCCCCTTTCCCCCCAGAGAAAAAAAAGAAAAAATAGAAAGAAACGGAAAGAAAGCGCGTGGCGGGCTGGGGGTGGGTCCTCGGCCGGTTTCGGGGGGGGGGGGGGGGGGGGGGCGGGAGTTTGCGGGGACCGGTCGAAGCCATCGGGCCTGGCCCGCCGGAGGGAAGCGAGAGAGAAAAATTAAAAAAAAAAAAAAAAAGGAGGGTGGCGGGGGGGGGGGGGGGGGGAACCGAGGAGGGGGAGGGGGAGGAGGAGGGCGGAGTGGGAGGTGGTGGTGGTGGTGGGTAGGGGGGTGTGGGGGGGTGCGGGTGAGGTAGGGAGCTTAAAAAAGTAAAAAATGAAATTAAAAAGAAAAAAAAAAAGGAGGCGGGAACGGCGAACAAACCCGGTCCGATCGGGCAGGGTGGGAGTCGGGTGGGTGGAGGGGGACGGGCACGGGCAGCGGCAAAAGAAAGGAAAGGCGGGAAGAAGAAATAACGGAAAACCCAAATCCCGCAGCTCTCTCGGCCAACGTCCCCCAAGAAGAAGGAAGGAAGGAACGGACGACCACCGAGCAAACGAGCGCTCGCACGGACGTCGGATGGACGTCTTCGAGAAGAAAGTAAGAGGGGCCGGGGGGCCGGGGGAGGGGACTAGGGTGGGAAAGAAAAGAGAGAAAGAAAGAAAGAGGTGGGGGGGGGGGGGGGGGGGGGGGGGGCGGGAGAAAGAGAGAAAGAGAGAGAGAAAGAAGAATACGTCTACAGGTGCTGCAGAAAAGCGGGCCAGTCGGGCGGGGCACGTCCGGGAGAGGGCGGGTTAGGGCTAGGGTTAGGGTAGGCGGGCGAGGTTAGGGTAAGGGTCAGGTTTAGGCTTTGCGCGCTGGGAAGTTCAGGTGGCCGGCCGCGAGATCTACCCGTAAGCCCGTCGCGACCCCCTTCTTCCCAACGGAAGGGCGCGCCGGGCCGGGCCGGGCCTACTCAAACGCACGCGCGCGGGAGCGGGCGAGCGAGCAAGCGAGCAAGCAAGCAAATGGACGGGGAGACAGGCAGACGGATGGGTAGATAGATAAATATATGAATTAAGCCAATAACTAAAGAAAGAAACGGAAAAAAGTTCAAAAAAAATCAGAAAAACATACAAAAATTAAGAAGCTTCTGAAAAATCGAAAACAGAAAAGCAGGAACACGGAGGGGGAAAAAAAGAAAAGAAAAGAAAAAGAAAAAGAAAAGAAAAAGAAAGAAAGAAAGAAAGAAAGAAAGAAAGAAAGAAAGAAAGAAAGAAAGAAAGAAAGAAAGAAAGAAAAAGGAGGGGGGGGGGGGGGGGCTCAGGCGGGCAGCCGCCAGCACGCACGCAAGCGAAAAGGTACGTAGGAAAATATTTTAATGGAATGAATAAATAAGGAGGAAAATTAAAAAAGAAAAAAAAAAGAACTAAAAAAAAAGTTAGAAAAAGAGAAGCTGAAACGTTTGAAGCTAAACAAGACAACATAAAAACACAGGAAAAAATTAAATTAAAATTAAAAAAAAAAAAATCACGCACGCACGGGCGAGCGAGCGAGTGAGCGAGCGAGCAAGCCAAGCAATAAATAAACAAACAAATGGAAAAATATTGGGGGGG
>NW_028325234.1:95000-97500 GCF_987193195.1 Phasianus colchicus | reverse complement strand
GCCGCCGGTAACGCGACCCGCAGGCAGCCGCGCGCGGGGCCGGGGAGGGCGAGGAACGCTCCTCCGGGGCGGGGGCCGGACGAACGAACGAACGAACGAACGGACGAACGAACGAACGAACGACCGGCCCCGCACCGCGCGACCGACCGGAAAGCCCGGCCGCCCCGTGGGGACGAGCTCGGCCGAAGCGGGCGCTCCGGGAGCGCGGGGAGCTCCGCGAGCTCCCCGACCTGGGTCTCGACTTAGGGGGACGAAGGCCCGCGCCGCGACGCCGCCGTCGAGGGACCGGGGCGGTGGGGCGGAGGGGAAGCCGGCCGCCCGAACCGACCGAACGACCGACCCACGCGGGGAAGGACGGACGGACGGACGGACGGCGGCACCCCCCCCCACACACACGCGCACCGCGACCCGCCTCCGGAGGGGCGCGCGGGCCTGCGAGGCGCCCCAGCCGCGCCGCGCGGCCGCCGCGGACGGCGGCCGTCGGCGATTGACCGTCAAGCGACGCTCAGGCAGGCGTAGCCCCGGGAGGAACCCGGGGCCGCAAGTGCGTTCGAAGTGTCGATGATCAATGTGTCCTGCAATTCACATTAATTCTCGCAGCTAGCTGCGTTCTTCATCGACGCACGAGCCGAGTGATCCACCGCTAAGAGTCGTCTGGCTTTCGGCACCGCCCCGCGCGCGCGGGGGGCCCTCCTCTCGCGTCTCTCTCGCCTTTCCCGAAGGCGCTCCGACCGCCCCCGCGCGGCCCGCCCCGACGCCGGGGCGGCGACCGCCGCGGGGAGGACGAGCGTCGCCTCCGCTGACCGTACGCTACGGAACACGCACACGCTTCGAATCGAGGGGAAAAAAAAAGAGGAACCCTCCCGAACGAGAAGGGCGGGGAGCCCGCGCTCCCGACCTGGACAAACGACCTCGTCTCGCTTCGGGAGGGGCGGACCAGGCGCCCGGCTCGGCTCGGCCCGGGCGGAAGCCCCGCTGCCGCGAACGGACCCGCCGGCGACGCCGCCGCCGGCGCCGCGACCGGTCGGGACGCGGGCGAGCCCGGCCGGGGTGTTCCCCCGGCCCGCGCCGCCGGCGCCGCCGGCCCCGCGCCCGCGACGGCCCGCCCGGACGGCGCGCCCGCGACGGCCCGGGCCCCCCCGCCTCGCGCCGCGGGCGCCGCGCACGCCGAAACGACCCCGGCCGCCTCTCGCCTTCCTCTCCCGCCCCTCGCCCTCCGCCGCCTCCTCCTCTCGCTCGCCCTGGCGGCGCGCCCGCGGCGGACGCGCGCCCGGCGGCGGGACGGGGACGGGGACGGATCTGGGAGCGGCGCCCGCCCCCCGCGCCTCCGCGCGGAGACCGGTTGCGGGACGCCCCGCGCCGGACCTCCCGCCCGCTCGCCCGGCGCGGCCGGCGAGGCCGAGGGCGAAAGCGCGGTGGGAGGCGGCGGCGGCGGCGGCGAAGGAGAGGACTCGGCGAGCGACGGAAGGGGGAAACGGCGGCGAGGCCCCCCGACGGAGGACGGACGGGCGGCGAGGCCGCGGGCGCGCGCCGGACGGGCCGGCGGAGCGGAACCGCCGGCGCCGCGGATGGCGCGGGCGAGGACCGGCCGGGCTCGAACCGGCTCGAACCGGCCGCGCGCGGCGGCGTGGCCGCGGCGGGCGCCGGGCCGAGACGCGCGTCTCGGCCCGCTCCGAACGCGGGCGAGGCCGGCACGGAGCCGAGCCTCTCCGCCCGAGACCGTGGCCGCGGAGAGGGGGGGACGGGGTAACCCCCTCTCCGGCCCGGGCCCGACCCGCGGAGGCGCGAGAGCGCGGCGGCGGCGGCCGACGCCGCCGGCGGGCTCGGATCGGGAGGGAAGCGGCGTGCTGGGGAGTGGTGGGGGCGCGCCGCCGCGCCCCGCAACGAGCCCCTTCCTTCCCGCCCTCCCGCCGGCGACGCGGCCGGACCGCCGTCGCCGGAGCCCCCGGCCTCGCGAGACGTGCCGCGGGCCGCCCGAGTCTTTAAACCCCCGCCCGGCTCCGCGGCCGAGGGAGGGAGGCAGGGAGGGAGAGCGGGGACGGCGCGCACGCCGCCCCCTCCTCTTCCCTTCCCTTCCCTTCCCATCCCCCGGACGCGCGGAGGCGCGGACGCTAGGTACCTGGCCCTGGGGTGAGGGAAACGACCCGAAGGCCCCGCGGGGGTGCCTCCCCCGCCCGCCCGCCTTCCTCGGCGGGCGGGACGGGGCGCCGAGGGGAAATCCGGCACCCGCCAGCCGGCCCCGGCGCCCCTCGGGGGAGCGTCCGCCCGCGGGGGCGCGCCCGTCGTCCGCCGCCACCACCTCGCCCTCCTCCCGGGGCCCGGGGTTTCCCTCGTTAACCCGGCGCCGGGCGGCAGCTGCGCCCGGGAGGAGGCACGCGGCTCGGACCGCCCGCCCGCGCGGGGACCGAAGCCGCCCGGAGAAGCCTCGCGCGCAGACCGCGCGCTCGCGCGCGGCGCGCCCCCCCCCCCTCCGGCGCTCGCCCGCAGCCGGCCGGGCTCC
>NW_028325234.1:82500-90000 GCF_987193195.1 Phasianus colchicus | reverse complement strand
AGACGTGGCCGCCGATGCCGGAACGGCGCCGCAGCGACCCCAGGCCGGCTACGCCTCGCCATGCAGCCTCGCGGAGCCGGGTAGACGTGGCCGCCGCTGCCGGGCCGGCTCCGCAGCGACCTCTTCCCGCTGCGGGAGACCAAGGAAACCGCGCGGAGCCGGGTAGACGTGGCCGCCGCTGCCGAAAAGGCGCCGCAGCGACACCAGGCTGGTTGAGCCGCGCCAGGCAGCCGCGCGGAGCCGGGTAGACGTGGCCGCTGCTGCCGGAACGGCGCCGCAGCGACCCCAGGCCGGCTACGCCGCGCCGTGCAGCCGCGCGGAGCCGGGTAGACGTGGCCGCCGCTGCCGGGCCGGCGCCGCAGCGACCCCAGGCCGGTTGAGCCGCGCCAGGCAGCCGCGCGGAGCCGGGTAGACTCGTCCGCCGATGCCGTAACGGCGCCGCAGCGACCCCAGGACGGCTGCAGTCGCGCCATGCAGCTTCGCGGAGTCGGGCTGACGTGGCCGCCGCCGCCGGGCCGCCGCCGCAGCGACCCCAGGCCGTCTGCGGGAGACCAGGCAACCGCGCGGAGCCGGGTAGACGTGGCCGCCGCTGCCGGAACGGCGCCGCAGCGACCCCAGGCCGGTTGAGCCGCGCCGTACAGCTTCGCGGAGCCGGGTAGACGTGGCCGCCGCAGCCGGGGCGGCGCCGCAGCGACCCCAGGCCGGCTACGCCGCGCCATGCAGCCTCGCGGAGCCGGGTAGACGTGGCCGCCGCTGCCGGGCCGGCGCCGCAGCGACCCCTGGGCGGCTGCGCCGCGCCAGGCAGCCGCGCGGAGCCGGGTAGACGTGGCCGCCGATGCCGGAACGGCGCCGCAGCGACCCCAGGCCGGCTACGCCGCGCCATGCAGCCTCGCGGAGCCGGGTTAGACTCGTCCGCCGATGCCGGGACTGCGCCGCAGCGACCCCAGGACGGCTGCAGTCGCGCAATGAAGCTTCGCGGAGCCGGGTAGACGTGGCCGCCGCTGCCGGGACGGCTCCGTAGCGACCTCTGGCCCGCTGCGGGAGACCAGGCAACCGCGCGGAGCCGGGTAGACGTGGCCGCCGCAGCCGGGACGGCGCCGCAGCGACCCCTGGGCGGCTGCGCCGCGCCAGGCAGCCGCGCGGAGCCGGGTAGACGTGGCCGCCTCTGCCGGGCCGGCGCCGCAGCGACCCCAGGCCGGCCACGCCTCGCCATGCAGCCTCGCGGAGCCGGGTAGACGTGGCCGCCGCTGCCGGGCCGGCGCCGCAGCGACCCCAGGCCGGTTGAGCCGCGCCAGGCAGCCGCGCGGAGCCGGGTAGACTCGTCCGCCGATGCCGGGCCGGCGCCGCAGCGACCCCAGGCCGTCTGCGGGAGACCAGGCAACCGCGCGGAGCCGGGTAGACGTGGCCGCAGCTCCCGGAACGGCGCCGCAGCGACCCCAGGCCGGTTGAGCCGCGCCATGCAGCTTCGCGGAGCCGGGTAGACGTGGCCGCCGCCGCCGGGCCGGCGCCGCAGCGACCCCAGGCCGGTTGAGCCGCGCCAGGCAGCCGCGCGGAGCCGGGTAGACGTGGCCGCCGCTGCCGGGCCGGCGCCGCAGCGACCCCAGGCCGGTTGAGCCGCGCCATGCAGCCTCGCGGAGCCGGGTAGACGTGGCCGCCGATGCCGGAACGGCGCCGCAGCGACCCCAGGCCGGCTACGCCGCGCCATGCAGCTTCGCGGAGCCGGGTAGACGTGGCCGCGGCTGCCGGGCCGCCGCCGCAGCGACCCCAGGCCGGTTGAGCCGCGCCATGCAGCCGCGCGGAGCCGGGTAGACTTGTCCGCCGATGCCGGAACTGCGCCCCAGCGACCCCAGGACGGCTGCAGTCGCGAAATGCAGCTTCGCGGAGCCGGGTAGACGTGGCCGCCGCTGCCGGGACGGCTCCGCAGCGACGCCGGGCCCGCTGCGCCGCACAAGGAAGCCGCGCGGAGTCGGGCTGACGTGGCCGCGGCTGCTGGGCCGGCGCCGCAGCGACCCCAGGCCGTCTGCGGGAGGCCAGGCAGCCTCCCGGAGCCGGGTAGACGTGGCCGCCGCTGCCGGGACGGCTCCGTAGCGACCTCTGGCCCGCTGCGGGAGACCAGGCAACCGCGCGGAGCCGGGTAGACGTGGCCGCCGCAGCCGGGACGGCGCCGCAGCGACCCCTGGGCGGCTGCGCCGCGCCAGGCAGCCGCGCGGAGCCGGGTAGACGTGGCCGCCTCTGCCGGGCCGGCGCCGCAGCGACCCCAGGCCGGCCACGCCTCGCCATGCAGCCTCGCGGAGCCGGGTAGACGTGGCCACCGCTGCCGGCCCGGCGCCTCAGCGACCCCTGGGCGGCCGCGCCGGGCCAGGCAGCCGCGCGGAGCCGGCTAGACGTGGCCGCCGCAGCCGGGCCGGCGCCGCAGCGACCCCTGGGCGGCTGCGCCGCGCCAGGCAGCCGCGCGGAGCCGGGTAGACGTGGCCGCCGATGCCGGAACGGCGCCGCAGCGACCCCAGGCCGGCCACGCCTCGCCATGCAGCCTCGCGGAGCCGGGTAGACGTGGCCGCCGCTGCCGGGACGGCGCCGCAGCGACCCCTGGGCGGCTGCAGCCGCGCCATGCAGCCTCGCGGAGCCGGGTAGACGTGGCCGCCGCTGCAGGAACGGCGCCGCAGCGACCCCAGGCCGGCTACGCCTCGCCATGCAGCCTCGCGGAGCCGGGTAGACGTGGCCGCCGCGGCCGGGCCGGCTCCGCAGCGACCTCTGGCCCGCTGCGGGAGACCAGGCAACCGCGCGGAGCCGGGCTGACGTGGCCGCCGCTGCCTGGCCGGCGCCGCAGCGACCTCCGGCCGTCCGTTTTTGCCGACCTCTCCTTGCCGCTGCGGACCGGCGGAGCCGCGCCGAGCCGTATAGACCGCGCGCAGTCCGGCCGCCGCCGCGGCAGCGACCGGGTTGTTCGGCGCTCGCCTGGGCCTTGCCGTCTTTCCGTCGTACCCGAGCCGCCGCCGCCGCCGCCGCCGCCTCCGCCTCGGTTCGACCGAGTCGGTCGCTCCCGGGCCGGCCCGTTCCTGGCGTACTCGGGCTCCGCGTGTCGGCGGCTGGCGCGGCCGGCCGCCCCCGCTCTGAGGGGCGTCCGGCCGCGTTCGGCGCGGTTCGGTGCGGGGTCCGCATTGCGGCCGCCGCGGCTCGGGGTCCGGCGGAGGCCCCTTCTCGTTCGTCTCGCGTGCGTTTGTTTGTCTGTCCGTTCGTTTGTTTATTTTACCGGCGCGTGTTTGCGTGCGCGTTCGCTCGTTTGACACTTTTCGTTTGATTCCCTTTTCGCTCGGTGGCCCGGTAGCTCTTCGCGCCGGGTGTTCGGAGTCGGGTATTTCTAACCCGATCCGCCCGCGGCTTGCGGGGTGGGGGTGGTGATGGTGTGTGTTTGTGTTTTGGGCGGGGAGGGCGCTTTTCCCGCTCGCCGCTATGTCCCCCGCTTCCTCCCCCCACTCCCCACCCCCGCCCCCCCCGCCCCACTCCCCCTCTGCGGAAGCGCGCAGGCGCCGGCGGGTCCCCGCCCGCGCGTAGCGGGGCGGGCGGGAAACGTCCGGCGGGCTCGCGACGGGATCGGCCGCTCGTGTCAGCGCGGGGAGGAAAAGAAATGGCGGGAAGACGGCGGCAGAGGTAGGCCGGCGGGGAACGGCCTCGTCCGTCCCGGGGGTGGGTGTGTGCGTTCGTCTGGGATTCGTTCCTTCGACTCATCCGGACGCCGGGCTCGCCCTGAGCCCCTCTCCCGGGCGGCGGGCGTGCCCGTTCCCTCACCCACCCACCCCGGCCCGGCCACCCCCCCCCCCCCCCCTTTCCCCCCAGAGAAAAAAAAGAAAAAATAGAAAGAAACGGAAAGAAAGCGCGTGGCGGGCTGGGGGTGGGTCCTCGGCCGGTTTCGGGGGGGGGGGGGGGGGGGGGGCGGGAGTTTGCGGGGACCGGTCGAAGCCATCGGGCCTGGCCCGCCGGAGGGAAGCGAGAGAGAAAAATTAAAAAAAAAAAAAAAAAGGAGGGTGGCGGGGGGGGGGGGGGGGGGAACCGAGGAGGGGGAGGGGGAGGAGGAGGGCGGAGTGGGAGGTGGTGGTGGTGGTGGGTAGGGGGGTGTGGGGGGGTGCGGGTGAGGTAGGGAGCTTAAAAAAGTAAAAAATGAAATTAAAAAGAAAAAAAAAAAAGGAGGCGGGAACGGCGAACAAACCCGGTCCGATCGGGCAGGGTGGGAGTCGGGTGGGTGGAGGGGGACGGGCACGGGCAGCGGCAAAAGAAAGGAAAGGCGGGAAGAAGAAATAACGGAAAACCCAAATCCCGCAGCTCTCTCGGCCAACGTCCCCCAAGAAGAAGGAAGGAAGGAACGGACGACCACCGAGCAAACGAGCGCTCGCACGGACGTCGGATGGACGTCTTCGAGAAGAAAGTAAGAGGGGCCGGGGGGCCGGGGGAGGGGACTAGGGTGGGAAAGAAAAGAGAGAAAGAAAGAAAGAGGTGGGGGGGGGGGGGGGGGAGGGGGGGGGCGGGAGAAAGAGAGAAAGAGAGAGAGAAAGAAGAATACGTCTACAGGTGCTGCAGAAAAGCGGGCCAGTCGGGCGGGGCACGTCCGGGAGAGGGCGGGTTAGGGCTAGGGTTAGGGTAGGCGGGCGAGGTTAGGGTAAGGGTCAGGTTTAGGCTTTGCGCGCTGGGAAGTTCAGGTGGCCGGCCGCGAGATCTACCCGTAAGCCCGTCGCGACCCCCTTCTTCCCAACGGAAGGGCGCGCCGGGCCGGGCCGGGCCTACTCAAACGCACGCGCGCGGGAGCGGGCGAGCGAGCAAGCGAGCAAGCAAGCAAATGGACGGGGAGACAGGCAGACGGATGGGTAGATAGATAAATATATGAATTAAGCCAATAACTAAAGAAAGAAACGGAAAAAAGTTCAAAAAAAATCAGAAAAACATACAAAAATTAAGAAGCTTCTGAAAAATCGAAAACAGAAAAGCAGGAACACGGAGGGGGAAAAAAAGAAAAGAAAAGAAAAAGAAAAAGAAAAGAAAAAGAAAGAAAGAAAGAAAGAAAGAAAGAAAGAAAGAAAGAAAGAAAGAAAGAAAGAAAGAAAGAAAGAAAAAGGAGGGGGGGGGGGGGGGGCTCAGGCGGGCAGCCGCCAGCACGCACGCAAGCGAAAAGGTACGTAGGAAAATATTTTAATGGAATGAATAAATAAGGAGGAAAATTAAAAAAGAAAAAAAAAAAGAACTAAAAAAAAAGTTAGAAAAAGAGAAGCTGAAACGTTTGAAGCTAAACAAGACAACATAAAAACACAGGAAAAAATTAAATTAAAATTAAAAAAAAAAAAATCACGCACGCACGGGCGAGCGAGCGAGTGAGCGAGCGAGCAAGCCAAGCAATAAATAAACAAACAAATGGAAAAATATTGGGGGGGAATCGGAGAAACATCATATATAAATGGAAAAGTTTTAAAAAAGCTGAAAACGGCAGAAGTCTAAACGGAAAGAACCATAGGTAAAGAAAAATCACGTTGAGGCGAGTCCGGGCGGTGGGGGCCGAGGGGTGTTGGGTGGGGGGGGGGGGGGGGACGACGACGGGGCACGGGACGGACGTTAAGAGGAGGGGGGGGGGGGGGGGGGGAATGCAGCGGCGGCTGTGGCGGCATACCGCCACCCCGTCACGACCGCCCGCGCCTCGGCGTGGGCCCGCCATCCCGAGCCGGGCCTACAAATAGGAAAACAAAAGATAAAATGAAATGAAAAGATCAGAACAACGAGGAAAGTCAAGGAACATTTAAAAAGGAAAAAAAAAAAACGAAATTAAAAATCGCATCTGCCTGGGAGAGGGAGGGTCAGGGGTCAAGGCTGGGGCCGGGGGCGGGGGGAGGGGGGGGGGTGCGTGTGCAGGGCGGGCGGGGGCAAGGAAGGCCTCAGGCGCCGGCCGCCGGCTCTACCCGCATCCCCGTCGCGACCTCCCGCGCCTCGCGAGGGCCTGCCGGGCCGGGCCGGGCCGGGCCTACGCACGCACGCGAGAGAGAGAGAGAGAGAGAGAGAGAGCCGACAAATCAATAAACAGAGAAATAAACAACTAGACAGAGGTTCAAAAAGCATTGGGAAAACGTACGCCCGCAAGCGAGGAAGCAAACAAACGAGCGAGCGAGCGAGCAAGCAGACAGGTACGTAGAAAAATATTTTTGATATTTTGAACGATGAGATGGGAAAGCTAAAAGAAATAAACATAAAAAAAGATTTCAAAAAATAGAAAAACAGAAGCTGAAACGTTCGAAGTTAAACGAGACGGAACAGAAGATAGAAAAGAAAGAAAGAAAACATAAAAACAAAGGAAAAAAATAAAAATGAAAAACGCAGCAAAAAAAAAGTAAAAATCACGCGCGCACGCTCGCTCGCACGCACGCACGTACGCACACGCGAGCCCACCAATAAATAAAGAAATGGAAAAATTAAAAAAAAATAAAAATAAAAATAAAAAAACTGGAAAACCATACGTAAATGGAGAAGTTTGTAAAAAGCTGAACAAAGCAAAAAAAAAAAGGTAGGTAAAGATAAATCGTGCGAGGCGAGTCCGGGGCGGGGGGTGGGGGGGGGAGAGGGGGAGGGGGGGGAGGGGGGGCGAGGGGGTACGAGGGTTAAGCTCGGGGTGGGGCGCAGGGGCTGGGGGGGTGGGGCGGGAGGAGGAGGAGGAGGAGGAGGAGGAGGAGGAGGGGGAGGCGGCTGTGCCGGCATACCGCGACCCCCTCACGAGCACCCGCGCCTCGGCGTGGGCCCGCCATCCCAAGCCGGGCCTACGCACGCACGCACGCAAGCAGGCAGGCAGGCAGGCAGGCAGGCAGGCAGGCACTTAGAAAAGTATTTTATATATTTCAATGAATGATTGAATGGGAAAATTAAAAAAAAAAGAAAAAAAAATTAGAAGAAAAAACGAGAACTAAAACGTCAAAAGAGAAAAAAAAGAAAAAAGAAAAAAAAAGCGATGAAAACCTAAAAACGTAGGAAAGGAACAGAAATTAAAAATAAGCGAAAATCACTCTGCCAGGGGAATCCGGGAGAGGTCAGGGGAGGGTCAGGGGTCAAGGCTGGCGGGGGGTGCTCTTGGGGGGGGGGGGGGGTGGGGCGCGTAAGGAAGAGGAAGGCCTACGCGCGCACGCAAGCGAGCAAAGGAGTCAACGAGCAGGTCAGTAAGTAACTGAATAGGAAAACGGGGGGGGGCGGGGGGGGGGGAGGGGAGGAAAAACAATTAGTAAAAGAGATCACGCGAGCGAGGCGAGTCCGGGTGGCGGGGCGTGCGGGCTAGGGTTGAGCGGGAGGCGCAGGAGGAAGGCTCTCGGTTAAAGAAATCAATCCCTAAGTAAGTAAATACGTAAACGAACAAACAAACAAAACACCGGAAACGCCAAAAAAAAAAAAAATAATCGTGTATTCCAATTTTAAAAAGGAAAAAAAAAAAAAAAAAAAAAAAGAGAAGGTGGAAACCTTTGAGCCGGAGGCGGAGGGGTCGGA
>NW_028325234.1:75000-77500 GCF_987193195.1 Phasianus colchicus | reverse complement strand
GGCTTCCGTACGCCACACCTCCCGCGCCCCACCGCGGGGCGGGGATTCGGCGCTGGGCTCTTCCCTCTTCACTCGCCGTTACTGAGGGAATCCTCGTTAGTTTCTTTTCCTCCGCTGACTAATATGCTTAAATTCAGCGGGTCGCCACGTCTGACCTGAGGTCGCGATCGGAAGGGGCCCGACGGGGACGCGGCCCCGTGCGGGATAACGACAGGTCGCCGCTCCCGACGGCGGAGGACGCCCGGACGGAGCGCCGGCCGGAGACGGACCCGCGGGGACGCGCGACGGGCTCGCGCGGACGGACGGACGGACGACCGGAGGGGCGGGAGCCTCGCCAGGACCCCGGAGCGCCGCGCGCGCGGCAGCACGGCGCGCTACCGCCGCCGGTAACGCGACCCGCAGGCAGCCGCGCGCGGGGCCGGGGAGGGCGAGGAACGCTCCTCCGGGGCGGGGGCCGGACGAACGAACGAACGAACGAACGGACGAACGAACGAACGAACGACCGGCCCCGCACCGCGCGACCGACCGGAAAGCCCGGCCGCCCCGTGGGGACGAGCTCGGCCGAAGCGGGCGCTCCGGGAGCGCGGGGAGCTCCGCGAGCTCCCCGACCTGGGTCTCGACTTAGGGGGACGAAGGCCCGCGCCGCGACGCCGCCGTCGAGGGACCGGGGCGGTGGGGCGGAGGGGAAGCCGGCCGCCCGAACCGACCGAACGACCGACCCACGCGGGGAAGGACGGACGGACGGACGGACGGCGGCACCCCCCCCCACACACACGCGCACCGCGACCCGCCTCCGGAGGGGCGCGCGGGCCTGCGAGGCGCCCCAGCCGCGCCGCGCGGCCGCCGCGGACGGCGGCCGTCGGCGATTGACCGTCAAGCGACGCTCAGGCAGGCGTAGCCCCGGGAGGAACCCGGGGCCGCAAGTGCGTTCGAAGTGTCGATGATCAATGTGTCCTGCAATTCACATTAATTCTCGCAGCTAGCTGCGTTCTTCATCGACGCACGAGCCGAGTGATCCACCGCTAAGAGTCGTCTGGCTTTCGGCACCGCCCCGCGCGCGCGGGGGGCCCTCCTCTCGCGTCTCTCTCGCCTTTCCCGAAGGCGCTCCGACCGCCCCCGCGCGGCCCGCCCCGACGCCGGGGCGGCGACCGCCGCGGGGAGGACGAGCGTCGCCTCCGCTGACCGTACGCTACGGAACACGCACACGCTTCGAATCGAGGGGAAAAAAAAAGAGGAACCCTCCCGAACGAGAAGGGCGGGGAGCCCGCGCTCCCGACCTGGACAAACGACCTCGTCTCGCTTCGGGAGGGGCGGACCAGGCGCCCGGCTCGGCTCGGCCCGGGCGGAAGCCCCGCTGCCGCGAACGGACCCGCCGGCGACGCCGCCGCCGGCGCCGCGACCGGTCGGGACGCGGGCGAGCCCGGCCGGGGTGTTCCCCCGGCCCGCGCCGCCGGCGCCGCCGGCCCCGCGCCCGCGACGGCCCGCCCGGACGGCGCGCCCGCGACGGCCCGGGCCCCCCCGCCTCGCGCCGCGGGCGCCGCGCACGCCGAAACGACCCCGGCCGCCTCTCGCCTTCCTCTCCCGCCCCTCGCCCTCCGCCGCCTCCTCCTCTCGCTCGCCCTGGCGGCGCGCCCGCGGCGGACGCGCGCCCGGCGGCGGGACGGGGACGGGGACGGATCTGGGAGCGGCGCCCGCCCCCCGCGCCTCCGCGCGGAGACCGGTTGCGGGACGCCCCGCGCCGGACCTCCCGCCCGCTCGCCCGGCGCGGCCGGCGAGGCCGAGGGCGAAAGCGCGGTGGGAGGCGGCGGCGGCGGCGGCGAAGGAGAGGACTCGGCGAGCGACGGAAGGGGGAAACGGCGGCGAGGCCCCCCGACGGAGGACGGACGGGCGGCGAGGCCGCGGGCGCGCGCCGGACGGGCCGGCGGAGCGGAACCGCCGGCGCCGCGGATGGCGCGGGCGAGGACCGGCCGGGCTCGAACCGGCTCGAACCGGCCGCGCGCGGCGGCGTGGCCGCGGCGGGCGCCGGGCCGAGACGCGCGTCTCGGCCCGCTCCGAACGCGGGCGAGGCCGGCACGGAGCCGAGCCTCTCCGCCCGAGACCGTGGCCGCGGAGAGGGGGGGACGGGGTAACCCCCTCTCCGGCCCGGGCCCGACCCGCGGAGGCGCGAGAGCGCGGCGGCGGCGGCCGACGCCGCCGGCGGGCTCGGATCGGGAGGGAAGCGGCGTGCTGGGGAGTGGTGGGGGCGCGCCGCCGCGCCCCGCAACGAGCCCCTTCCTTCCCGCCCTCCCGCCGGCGACGCGGCCGGACCGCCGTCGCCGGAGCCCCCGGCCTCGCGAGACGTGCCGCGGGCCGCCCGAGTCTTTAAACCCCCGCCCGGCTCCGCGGCCGAGGGAGGGAGGCAGGGAGGGAGAGCGGGGACGGCGCGCACGCCGCCCCCTCCTCTTCCCTTCCCTTCCCTTCCCATCCCCCGGACGCGCGGAGGCGCGGACGCTAGGTACCT
>NW_028325234.1:62500-70000 GCF_987193195.1 Phasianus colchicus | reverse complement strand
CGACCCCTGGGCGGATGCGCCGCGCCTGGCAGCCGGGCGGAGCCGGGTAGACGTGGCCGCCGCTGCCGGAACGGCGCCGCAGCGACCCCAGGCCGGTTGAGCCGCGCCATGCAGCCGCGCGGAGCCGGGTAGACTTGTCCGCCGATGCCGGAACTGCGCCCCAGCGACCCCAGGACGGCTGCAGTCGCGAAATGCAGCTTCGCGGAGCCGGGTAGACGTGGCCGCCGCTGCCGGGACGGCTCCGCAGCGACGCCGGGCCCGCTGCGCCGCACAAGGCAGCCGCGCGGAGTCGGGCTGACGTGGACGCGGATGCCGGGCCGGCGCCGCAGCGACCCCAGGCCGTCTGCGGGAGGCCAGGCAGCCTCCCGGAGCCGGGTAGACGTGGCCGCCGCTGCCGGGACGGCTCCGTAGCGACCTCTGGCCCGCTGCGGGAGACCAGGCAACCGCGCGGAGCCGGGTAGACGTGGCCGCCGCAGCCGGAACGGCGCCGCAGCGACCCCTGGGCGGCTGCGCCGCGCCAGGCAGCCGCGCGGAGCCGGGTAGACGTGGCCGCCTCTGCCGGGCCGGCGCCGCAGCGACCCCAGGCCGGCCACGCCTCGCCATGCAGCCTCGCGGAGCCGGGTAGACGTGGCCACCGCTGCCGGGGCGGCGCCGCAGCGACCCCTGGGCGGCTGCGCCGCGCCAGGCAGCCGCGCGGAGCCGGGTAGACGTGGCCGCCGATGCCGGAACGGCGCCGCAGCGACCCCAGGCCGGCTACGCCGCGCCATGCAGCCTCGCGGAGCCGGGTAGACGTGGCCGCCGCTGCCGGGCCGGCGCCGCAGCGACCCCAGGCCGCTTGAGCCGCGCCATGCAGCCGCGCGGAGCCGGGTTAGACTCGTCCGCCGATGCCGGAACTGCGCCGCAGCGACCCCAGGACGGCTGCAGTCGCGCAATGAAGCTTCGCGGAGCCGGGTAGACGTGGCCGCAGCTGCCGGGACGGCTCCGCGGCGAAGCCGGGCCGGCTGCGCCGCTCCAGGCAGCCGCGCGGAGCCGGGCTGACGTGGCCGCGGCTACCGGGCCGCCGCTGCGACCCCAGTCGTCTGCGGGAGGCCAGGCAGCCTCCCGGAGCCGGGTAGACGTGGCCGCCGCTGCCGGAACGGCGCCGCAGCGACCCCATGCCGGCTACGCCTCGCCATGCAGCCTCGCGGAGCCGGGTAGATGTGGCCGCCGCTGCCGGGCCGGCGCCGCAGCGACCCCTGGGCGGCTGCGCCGCGCCAGGCAGCAGTGCGGAGCCGGGTAGACGTGGCCGCCGATGCCGGAACGGCGCCGCAGCGACCCCAGGCCGGCTACGCCTCGCCATGCAGCCTCGCGGAGCCGGGTAGACGTGGCCGCCGCTGCCGGGCCGGCTCCGCAGCGACCTCTTCCCGCTGCGGGAGACCAAGGAAACCGCGCGGAGCCGGGTAGACGTGGCCGCCGCTGCCGAAAAGGCGCCGCAGCGACACCAGGCTGGTTGAGCCGCGCCAGGCAGCCGCGCGGAGCCGGGTAGACGTGGCCGCTGCTGCCGGAACGGCGCCGCAGCGACCCCAGGCCGGCTACGCCGCGCCGTGCAGCCGCGCGGAGCCGGGTAGACGTGGCCGCCGCTGCCGGGCCGGCGCCGCAGCGACCCCAGGCCGGTTGAGCCGCGCCAGGCAGCCGCGCGGAGCCGGGTAGACTCGTCCGCCGATGCCGTAACGGCGCCGCAGCGACCCCAGGACGGCTGCAGTCGCGCCATGCAGCTTCGCGGAGTCGGGCTGACGTGGCCGCCGCCGCCGGGCCGCCGCCGCAGCGACCCCAGGCCGTCTGCGGGAGACCAGGCAACCGCGCGGAGCCGGGTAGACGTGGCCGCCGCTGCCGGAACGGCGCCGCAGCGACCCCAGGCCGGTTGAGCCGCGCCGTACAGCTTCGCGGAGCCGGGTAGACGTGGCCGCCGCAGCCGGGGCGGCGCCGCAGCGACCCCAGGCCGGCTACGCCGCGCCATGCAGCCTCGCGGAGCCGGGTAGACGTGGCCGCCGCTGCCGGGGCGGCTCCGAGGAGAAGCCGGGCCGGCTGCGACGCTCCACGCAGCCGCGCGGAGCCGGGCTGACGTGGCCGCGGCTACCGGGCCGCCGCTGCGACCCCAGGCCGTCTGCGGGAGGCCAGGCAGCCTCCCGGAGCCGGGTAGACGTGGCCGCCGCTGCCGGGCCGGCGCCGCAGCGACCACTGGGCGGCTGCGCCGCGCCAGGCATCCGCGCGGAGCCGGGTAGACGTGGCCGCCGATGCCGGAACGGCGCCGCAGCGACCCCAGGCCGGCTACGCCTCGCCATGCAGCCTCGCGGAGCCGGGCAGACGTGGCCGCCGCTGCCGGGCCGGCGCCGCAGCGACCCCTGGGCGGCTGCGCCGCGCCAGGCAGCCGCGCGGAGCCGGGTAGACGTGGCCGCCGATGCCGGAACGGCGCCGCAGCGACCCCAGGCCGGCTACGCCGCGCCATGCAGCCTCGCGGAGCCGGGTTAGACTCGTCCGCCGATGCCGGGACTGCGCCGCAGCGACCCCAGGACGGCTGCAGTCGCGCAATGAAGCTTCGCGGAGCCGGGTAGACGTGGCCGCCGCTGCCGGGACGGCTCCGTAGCGACCTCTGGCCCGCTGCGGGAGACCAGGCAACCGCGCGGAGCCGGGTAGACGTGGCCGCCGCAGCCGGGACGGCGCCGCAGCGACCCCTGGGCGGCTGCGCCGCGCCAGGCAGCCGCGCGGAGCCGGGTAGACGTGGCCGCCTCTGCCGGGCCGGCGCCGCAGCGACCCCAGGCCGGCCACGCCTCGCCATGCAGCCTCGCGGAGCCGGGTAGACGTGGCCGCCGCTGCCGGGCCGGCGCCGCAGCGACCCCAGGCCGGTTGAGCCGCGCCAGGCAGCCGCGCGGAGCCGGGTAGACTCGTCCGCCGATGCCGGGCCGGCGCCGCAGCGACCCCAGGCCGTCTGCGGGAGACCAGGCAACCGCGCGGAGCCGGGTAGACGTGGCCGCAGCTCCCGGAACGGCGCCGCAGCGACCCCAGGCCGGTTGAGCCGCGCCATGCAGCTTCGCGGAGCCGGGTAGACGTGGCCGCCGCCGCCGGGCCGGCGCCGCAGCGACCCCAGGCCGGTTGAGCCGCGCCAGGCAGCCGCGCGGAGCCGGGTAGACGTGGCCGCCGCTGCCGGGCCGGCGCCGCAGCGACCCCAGGCCGGTTGAGCCGCGCCATGCAGCCTCGCGGAGCCGGGTAGACGTGGCCGCCGATGCCGGAACGGCGCCGCAGCGACCCCAGGCCGGCTACGCCGCGCCATGCAGCTTCGCGGAGCCGGGTAGACGTGGCCGCGGCTGCCGGGCCGCCGCCGCAGCGACCCCAGGCCGGTTGAGCCGCGCCATGCAGCCGCGCGGAGCCGGGTAGACTTGTCCGCCGATGCCGGAACTGCGCCCCAGCGACCCCAGGACGGCTGCAGTCGCGAAATGCAGCTTCGCGGAGCCGGGTAGACGTGGCCGCCGCTGCCGGGACGCTCCGCAGCGACGCCGGGCCCGCTGCGCCGCACAAGGAAGCCGCGCGGAGTCGGGCTGACGTGGCCGCGGCTGCTGGGCCGGCGCCGCAGCGACCCCAGGCCGTCTGCGGGAGGCCAGGCAGCCTCCCGGAGCCGGGTAGACGTGGCCGCCGCTGCCGGGACGGCTCCGTAGCGACCTCTGGCCCGCTGCGGGAGACCAGGCAACCGCGCGGAGCCGGGTAGACGTGGCCGCCGCAGCCGGGACGGCGCCGCAGCGACCCCTGGGCGGCTGCGCCGCGCCAGGCAGCCGCGCGGAGCCGGGTAGACGTGGCCGCCTCTGCCGGGCCGGCGCCGCAGCGACCCCAGGCCGGCCACGCCTCGCCATGCAGCCTCGCGGAGCCGGGTAGACGTGGCCACCGCTGCCGGCCCGGCGCCTCAGCGACCCCTGGGCGGCCGCGCCGGGCCAGGCAGCCGCGCGGAGCCGGCTAGACGTGGCCGCCGCAGCCGGGCCGGCGCCGCAGCGACCCCTGGGCGGCTGCGCCGCGCCAGGCAGCCGCGCGGAGCCGGGTAGACGTGGCCGCCGATGCCGGAACGGCGCCGCAGCGACCCCAGGCCGGCCACGCCTCGCCATGCAGCCTCGCGGAGCCGGGTAGACGTGGCCGCCGCTGCCGGGACGGCGCCGCAGCGACCCCTGGGCGGCTGCAGCCGCGCCATGCAGCCTCGCGGAGCCGGGTAGACGTGGCCGCCGCTGCAGGAACGGCGCCGCAGCGACCCCAGGCCGGCTACGCCTCGCCATGCAGCCTCGCGGAGCCGGGTAGACGTGGCCGCCGCGGCCGGGCCGGCTCCGCAGCGACCTCTGGCCCGCTGCGGGAGACCAGGCAACCGCGCGGAGCCGGGCTGACGTGGCCGCCGCTGCCTGGCCGGCGCCGCAGCGACCTCCGGCCGTCCGTTTTTGCCGACCTCTCCTTGCCGCTGCGGACCGGCGGAGCCGCGCCGAGCCGTATAGACCGCGCGCAGTCCGGCCGCCGCCGCGGCAGCGACCGGGTTGTTCGGCGCTCGCCTGGGCCTTGCCGTCTTTCCGTCGTACCCGAGCCGCCGCCGCCGCCGCCGCCGCCTCCGCCTCGGTTCGACCGAGTCGGTCGCTCCCGGGCCGGCCCGTTCCTGGCGTACTCGGGCTCCGCGTGTCGGCGGCTGGCGCGGCCGGCCGCCCCCGCTCTGAGGGGCGTCCGGCCGCGTTCGGCGCGGTTCGGTGCGGGGTCCGCATTGCGGCCGCCGCGGCTCGGGGTCCGGCGGAGGCCCCTTCTCGTTCGTCTCGCGTGCGTTTGTTTGTCTGTCCGTTCGTTTGTTTATTTTACCGGCGCGTGTTTGCGTGCGCGTTCGCTCGTTTGACACTTTTCGTTTGATTCCCTTTTCGCTCGGTGGCCCGGTAGCTCTTCGCGCCGGGTGTTCGGAGTCGGGTATTTCTAACCCGATCCGCCCGCGGCTTGCGGGGTGGGGGTGGTGATGGTGTGTGTTTGTGTTTTGGGCGGGGAGGGCGCTTTTCCCGCTCGCCGCTATGTCCCCCGCTTCCTCCCCCCACTCCCCACCCCCGCCCCCCCCGCCCCACTCCCCCTCTGCGGAAGCGCGCAGGCGCCGGCGGGTCCCCGCCCGCGCGTAGCGGGGCGGGCGGGAAACGTCCGGCGGGCTCGCGACGGGATCGGCCGCTCGTGTCAGCGCGGGGAGGAAAAGAAATGGCGGGAAGACGGCGGCAGAGGTAGGCCGGCGGGGAACGGCCTCGTCCGTCCCGGGGGTGGGTGTGTGCGTTCGTCTGGGATTCGTTCCTTCGACTCATCCGGACGCCGGGCTCGCCCTGAGCCCCTCTCCCGGGCGGCGGGCGTGCCCGTTCCCTCACCCACCCACCCCGGCCCGGCCACCCCCCCCCCCCCCCCTTTCCCCCCAGAGAAAAAAAAGAAAAAATAGAAAGAAACGGAAAGAAAGCGCGTGGCGGGCTGGGGGTGGGTCCTCGGCCGGTTTCGGGGGGGGGGGGGGGGGGGGGGCGGGAGTTTGCGGGGACCGGTCGAAGCCATCGGGCCTGGCCCGCCGGAGGGAAGCGAGAGAGAAAAATTAAAAAAAAAAAAAAAAAGGAGGGTGGCGGGGGGGGGGGGGGGGGGAACCGAGGAGGGGGAGGGGGAGGAGGAGGGCGGAGTGGGAGGTGGTGGTGGTGGTGGGTAGGGGGGTGTGGGGGGGTGCGGGTGAGGTAGGGAGCTTAAAAAAGTAAAAAATGAAATTAAAAAGAAAAAAAAAAAGGAGGCGGGAACGGCGAACAAACCCGGTCCGATCGGGCAGGGTGGGAGTCGGGTGGGTGGAGGGGGACGGGCACGGGCAGCGGCAAAAGAAAGGAAAGGCGGGAAGAAGAAATAACGGAAAACCCAAATCCCGCAGCTCTCTCGGCCAACGTCCCCCAAGAAGAAGGAAGGAAGGAACGGACGACCACCGAGCAAACGAGCGCTCGCACGGACGTCGGATGGACGTCTTCGAGAAGAAAGTAAGAGGGGCCGGGGGGCCGGGGGAGGGGACTAGGGTGGGAAAGAAAAGAGAGAAAGAAAGAAAGAGGTGGGGGGGGGGGGGGGGGGAGGGGGGGGGCGGGAGAAAGAGAGAAAGAGAGAGAGAAAGAAGAATACGTCTACAGGTGCTGCAGAAAAGCGGGCCAGTCGGGCGGGGCACGTCCGGGAGAGGGCGGGTTAGGGCTAGGGTTAGGGTAGGCGGGCGAGGTTAGGGTAAGGGTCAGGTTTAGGCTTTGCGCGCTGGGAAGTTCAGGTGGCCGGCCGCGAGATCTACCCGTAAGCCCGTCGCGACCCCCTTCTTCCCAACGGAAGGGCGCGCCGGGCCGGGCCGGGCCTACTCAAACGCACGCGCGCGGGAGCGGGCGAGCGAGCAAGCGAGCAAGCAAGCAAATGGACGGGGAGACAGGCAGACGGATGGGTAGATAGATAAATATATGAATTAAGCCAATAACTAAAGAAAGAAACGGAAAAAAGTTCAAAAAAAATCAGAAAAACATACAAAAATTAAGAAGCTTCTGAAAAATCGAAAACAGAAAAGCAGGAACACGGAGGGGGAAAAAAAGAAAAGAAAAGAAAAAGAAAAAGAAAAGAAAAAGAAAGAAAGAAAGAAAGAAAGAAAGAAAGAAAGAAAGAAAGAAAGAAAGAAAGAAAGAAAAAGGAGGGGGGGGGGGGGGGGCTCAGGCGGGCAGCCGCCAGCACGCACGCAAGCGAAAAGGTACGTAGGAAAATATTTTAATGGAATGAATAAATAAGGAGGAAAATTAAAAAAGAAAAAAAAAAGAACTAAAAAAAAAGTTAGAAAAAGAGAAGCTGAAACGTTTGAAGCTAAACAAGACAACATAAAAACACAGGAAAAAATTAAATTAAAATTAAAAAAAAAAAAATCACGCACGCACGGGCGAGCGAGCGAGTGAGCGAGCGAGCAAGCCAAGCAATAAATAAACAAACAAATGGAAAAATATTGGGGGGGAATCGGAGAAACATCATATATAAATGGAAAAGTTTTAAAAAAGCTGAAAACGGCAGAAGTCTAAACGGAAAGAACCATAGGTAAAGAAAAATCACGTTGAGGCGAGTCCGGGCGGTGGGGGCCGAGGGGTGTTGGGTGGGGGGGGGGGGGGGGACGACGACGGGGCACGGGACGGACGTTAAGAGGAGGGGGGGGGGGGGGGGGGAATGCAGCGGCGGCTGTGGCGGCATACCGCCACCCCGTCACGACCGCCCGCGCCTCGGCGTGGGCCCGCCATCCCGAGCCGGGCCTACAAATAGGAAAACAAAAGATAAAATGAAATGAAAAGATCAGAACAACGAGGAAAGTCAAGGAACATTTAAAAAGGAAAAAAAAAAAACGAAATTAAAAATCGCATCTGCCTGGGAGAGGGAGGGTCAGGGGTCAAGGCTGGGGCCGGGGGCGGGGGGAGGGGGGGGGGTGCGTGTGCAGGGCGGGCGGGGGCAAGGAAG
>NW_028325234.1:40000-50000 GCF_987193195.1 Phasianus colchicus | reverse complement strand
CGGGCTGCGGCGGCCCGAAAGCGGGGGGGAAGCCGGCGGACGCCCCCGGCCCCCACGCCCCGGCGGCTCCGGAGCGGGACGCGCCGCGCTGCTCCGGGCTCGCCCGCTCGGGCGGGCGCAGCCCCCCATCTCTCTCTCTCTCTGGCTCCATTTGTCCACGGTTTTCCTCGGTTGCCACCCCGCCGGCTAGCTGCTCGCGGCCGGCACCCGCCGGGCCCCGAACCGAGGCCGGCGCCGGCGCCTCGCTCAACGAACTCGGTACGCCTGCGGCTCGCGGGGCCGCTCGGCTGTCACACGGCTGGATTCGGTCGGGCGAGCCCTTGCTCCGGCACCGAGCGAACGGACGGACGAGCCCGCTCTCGGCCCGGGCGGGCGCCTCACCTCGCCTACGGCGGGAAGCGAACCGGAGAGGAGGCCGCCCGTGCCTGAACACCGGACGCCGCCGCGGCTTCCCCGGGACGGGGAGCGTGGAAGCGCCGGCCCGCCGGGGGCCCTCTCCGACGCGACCCGAATGGCCTCATCGATCGACAAGAAGACGGGTAGGGGGAAGGAAGGAAGGAAGGGAGGAGAAGATGCGAGCCCTTCTCCAGGACGCGGCGGAAAGACCGCGCGCGCACGTGCAGGCGGGTGTGCGTGGGCAACGTCTGCCGAGAGGTGCTCGCCCGTGCCTGAACACCGGCCCGCCCCACGCCACCCCGAGCGAGGCGGGGAGCGGGATAGGACCGGCCCGCCGGGAAGCCTCTCCGACGCGCCCGAGGAGCGCCTCTCGTGTTCGGCCGGGGCTCCCGCGTGCAGGTGAGGATGCGGTGCGGAACGAGAACGAGGCGCCGCCGCCACGACCATCGGGTCCCGCCTTCCACCGTCGCGGCGGGACCCACCGGGGACGCCCCCGGCCCTTCTGCCTTCGAGTGCCGGCTGACCGGACTGTGCCCTTCTCCGCGCTCGCTTTCTCTCTCGCTTTCTCCGCTTCGCGCCAGCGAGCGCTGCAGCCGGCTTCCCCCGTTCGTTCGATTGTTCTCTCTCGCCTTCTCGGGTTCGCCCTGGGCGGCGCGGGAGCCGGCTATTTCACCCGCACAGCTCTCTCTCGCCTTGCCCGGCTTTTTTTCGCCGCTCGCCCGGGAGACCGCCTTAACCCACCACCGAACGGCGGGACGGGGCGCGACGGACAAACCGAAGCGACCGGATCGACCACACGAACCGACGCCCCAGAGAGCCGCCGCCACCGCCGACCGCCGCCGAAACCCGTCTGGCCGGCCGGTCAACCCAGCTCGCGAGCGCCCGCTCACCACCGATCTCCGGAGCAGAGTCCGCACTCTCTCCTACCGACGAAAAGTAAAGGCATCCGAAAAGAAAGCTCCACGGACGACGACGCCGACTACCGGCAAAGGCTCCGACAGCAGCCGACCTTTACCTCGACATAACTGGAGGCAGAGAATTAGAGCGACGCCTCTGGCCGCACCGTAGCAGCAGCGCCCCCCCCACACACAAAAGACGCGAACAGCCGCCGGAGCCGGGTAGACGTGGCCGCCGCTGCCGGAACGGCGCCGCAGCGACCCCTGGGCGGATGCGCCGCGCCTGGCAGCCGGGCGGAGCCGGGTAGACGTGGCCGCCGCTGCCGGAACGGCGCCGCAGCGACCCCTGGGCGGATGCGCCGCGCCTGGCAGCCGGGCGGAGCCGGGTAGACGTGGCCGCCGCTGCCGGAACGGCGCCGCAGCGACCCCAGGCCGGTTGAGCCGCGCCATGCAGCCGCGCGGAGCCGGGTAGACTTGTCCGCCGATGCCGGAACTGCGCCCCAGCGACCCCAGGACGGCTGCAGTCGCGAAATGCAGCTTCGCGGAGCCGGGTAGACGTGGCCGCCGCTGCCGGGACGGCTCCGCAGCGACGCCGGGCCCGCTGCGCCGCACAAGGCAGCCGCGCGGAGTCGGGCTGACGTGGACGCGGATGCCGGGCCGGCGCCGCAGCGACCCCAGGCCGTCTGCGGGAGGCCAGGCAGCCTCCCGGAGCCGGGTAGACGTGGCCGCCGCTGCCGGGACGGCTCCGTAGCGACCTCTGGCCCGCTGCGGGAGACCAGGCAACCGCGCGGAGCCGGGTAGACGTGGCCGCCGCAGCCGGAACGGCGCCGCAGCGACCCCTGGGCGGCTGCGCCGCGCCAGGCAGCCGCGCGGAGCCGGGTAGACGTGGCCGCCTCTGCCGGGCCGGCGCCGCAGCGACCCCAGGCCGGCCACGCCTCGCCATGCAGCCTCGCGGAGCCGGGTAGACGTGGCCACCGCTGCCGGGGCGGCGCCGCAGCGACCCCTGGGCGGCTGCGCCGCGCCAGGCAGCCGCGCGGAGCCGGGTAGACGTGGCCGCCGATGCCGGAACGGCGCCGCAGCGACCCCAGGCCGGCTACGCCGCGCCATGCAGCCTCGCGGAGCCGGGTAGACGTGGCCGCCGCTGCCGGGCCGGCGCCGCAGCGACCCCAGGCCGTTTGAGCCGCGCCATGCAGCCGCGCGGAGCCGGGTTAGACTCGTCCGCCGATGCCGGAACTGCGCCGCAGCGACCCCAGGACGGCTGCAGTCGCGCAATGAAGCTTCGCGGAGCCGGGTAGACGTGGCCGCAGCTGCCGGGACGGCTCCGCGGCGAAGCCGGGCCGGCTGCGCCGCTCCAGGCAGCCGCGCGGAGCCGGGCTGACGTGGCCGCGGCTACCGGGCCGCCGCTGCGACCCCAGTCGTCTGCGGGAGGCCAGGCAGCCTCCCGGAGCCGGGTAGACGTGGCCGCCGCTGCCGGAACGGCGCCGCAGCGACCCCATGCCGGCTACGCCTCGCCATGCAGCCTCGCGGAGCCGGGTAGATGTGGCCGCCGCTGCCGGGCCGGCGCCGCAGCGACCCCTGGGCGGCTGCGCCGCGCCAGGCAGCAGTGCGGAGCCGGGTAGACGTGGCCGCCGATGCCGGAACGGCGCCGCAGCGACCCCAGGCCGGCTACGCCTCGCCATGCAGCCTCGCGGAGCCGGGTAGACGTGGCCGCCGCTGCCGGGCCGGCTCCGCAGCGACCTCTTCCCGCTGCGGGAGACCAAGGAAACCGCGCGGAGCCGGGTAGACGTGGCCGCCGCTGCCGAAAAGGCGCCGCAGCGACACCAGGCTGGTTGAGCCGCGCCAGGCAGCCGCGCGGAGCCGGGTAGACGTGGCCGCTGCTGCCGGAACGGCGCCGCAGCGACCCCAGGCCGGCTACGCCGCGCCGTGCAGCCGCGCGGAGCCGGGTAGACGTGGCCGCCGCTGCCGGGCCGGCGCCGCAGCGACCCCAGGCCGGTTGAGCCGCGCCAGGCAGCCGCGCGGAGCCGGGTAGACTCGTCCGCCGATGCCGTAACGGCGCCGCAGCGACCCCAGGACGGCTGCAGTCGCGCCATGCAGCTTCGCGGAGTCGGGCTGACGTGGCCGCCGCCGCCGGGCCGCCGCCGCAGCGACCCCAGGCCGTCTGCGGGAGACCAGGCAACCGCGCGGAGCCGGGTAGACGTGGCCGCCGCTGCCGGAACGGCGCCGCAGCGACCCCAGGCCGGTTGAGCCGCGCCGTACAGCTTCGCGGAGCCGGGTAGACGTGGCCGCCGCAGCCGGGGCGGCGCCGCAGCGACCCCAGGCCGGCTACGCCGCGCCATGCAGCCTCGCGGAGCCGGGTAGACGTGGCCGCCGCTGCCGGGGCGGCTCCGAGGAGAAGCCGGGCCGGCTGCGACGCTCCACGCAGCCGCGCGGAGCCGGGCTGACGTGGCCGCGGCTACCGGGCCGCCGCTGCGACCCCAGGCCGTCTGCGGGAGGCCAGGCAGCCTCCCGGAGCCGGGTAGACGTGGCCGCCGCTGCCGGGCCGGCGCCGCAGCGACCACTGGGCGGCTGCGCCGCGCCAGGCATCCGCGCGGAGCCGGGTAGACGTGGCCGCCGATGCCGGAACGGCGCCGCAGCGACCCCAGGCCGGCTACGCCTCGCCATGCAGCCTCGCGGAGCCGGGCAGACGTGGCCGCCGCTGCCGGGCCGGCGCCGCAGCGACCCCTGGGCGGCTGCGCCGCGCCAGGCAGCCGCGCGGAGCCGGGTAGACGTGGCCGCCGATGCCGGAACGGCGCCGCAGCGACCCCAGGCCGGCTACGCCGCGCCATGCAGCCTCGCGGAGCCGGGTTAGACTCGTCCGCCGATGCCGGGACTGCGCCGCAGCGACCCCAGGACGGCTGCAGTCGCGCAATGAAGCTTCGCGGAGCCGGGTAGACGTGGCCGCCGCTGCCGGGACGGCTCCGTAGCGACCTCTGGCCCGCTGCGGGAGACCAGGCAACCGCGCGGAGCCGGGTAGACGTGGCCGCCGCAGCCGGGACGGCGCCGCAGCGACCCCTGGGCGGCTGCGCCGCGCCAGGCAGCCGCGCGGAGCCGGGTAGACGTGGCCGCCTCTGCCGGGCCGGCGCCGCAGCGACCCCAGGCCGGCCACGCCTCGCCATGCAGCCTCGCGGAGCCGGGTAGACGTGGCCGCCGCTGCCGGGCCGGCGCCGCAGCGACCCCAGGCCGGTTGAGCCGCGCCAGGCAGCCGCGCGGAGCCGGGTAGACTCGTCCGCCGATGCCGGGCCGGCGCCGCAGCGACCCCAGGCCGTCTGCGGGAGACCAGGCAACCGCGCGGAGCCGGGTAGACGTGGCCGCAGCTCCCGGAACGGCGCCGCAGCGACCCCAGGCCGGTTGAGCCGCGCCATGCAGCTTCGCGGAGCCGGGTAGACGTGGCCGCCGCCGCCGGGCCGGCGCCGCAGCGACCCCAGGCCGGTTGAGCCGCGCCAGGCAGCCGCGCGGAGCCGGGTAGACGTGGCCGCCGCTGCCGGGCCGGCGCCGCAGCGACCCCAGGCCGGTTGAGCCGCGCCATGCAGCCTCGCGGAGCCGGGTAGACGTGGCCGCCGATGCCGGAACGGCGCCGCAGCGACCCCAGGCCGGCTACGCCGCGCCATGCAGCTTCGCGGAGCCGGGTAGACGTGGCCGCGGCTGCCGGGCCGCCGCCGCAGCGACCCCAGGCCGGTTGAGCCGCGCCATGCAGCCGCGCGGAGCCGGGTAGACTTGTCCGCCGATGCCGGAACTGCGCCCCAGCGACCCCAGGACGGCTGCAGTCGCGAAATGCAGCTTCGCGGAGCCGGGTAGACGTGGCCGCCGCTGCCGGGACGGCTCCGCAGCGACGCCGGGCCCGCTGCGCCGCACAAGGAAGCCGCGCGGAGTCGGGCTGACGTGGCCGCGGCTGCTGGGCCGGCGCCGCAGCGACCCCAGGCCGTCTGCGGGAGGCCAGGCAGCCTCCCGGAGCCGGGTAGACGTGGCCGCCGCTGCCGGGACGGCTCCGTAGCGACCTCTGGCCCGCTGCGGGAGACCAGGCAACCGCGCGGAGCCGGGTAGACGTGGCCGCCGCAGCCGGGACGGCGCCGCAGCGACCCCTGGGCGGCTGCGCCGCGCCAGGCAGCCGCGCGGAGCCGGGTAGACGTGGCCGCCTCTGCCGGGCCGGCGCCGCAGCGACCCCAGGCCGGCCACGCCTCGCCATGCAGCCTCGCGGAGCCGGGTAGACGTGGCCACCGCTGCCGGCCCGGCGCCTCAGCGACCCCTGGGCGGCCGCGCCGGGCCAGGCAGCCGCGCGGAGCCGGCTAGACGTGGCCGCCGCAGCCGGGCCGGCGCCGCAGCGACCCCTGGGCGGCTGCGCCGCGCCAGGCAGCCGCGCGGAGCCGGGTAGACGTGGCCGCCGATGCCGGAACGGCGCCGCAGCGACCCCAGGCCGGCCACGCCTCGCCATGCAGCCTCGCGGAGCCGGGTAGACGTGGCCGCCGCTGCCGGGACGGCGCCGCAGCGACCCCTGGGCGGCTGCAGCCGCGCCATGCAGCCTCGCGGAGCCGGGTAGACGTGGCCGCCGCTGCAGGAACGGCGCCGCAGCGACCCCAGGCCGGCTACGCCTCGCCATGCAGCCTCGCGGAGCCGGGTAGACGTGGCCGCCGCGGCCGGGCCGGCTCCGCAGCGACCTCTGGCCCGCTGCGGGAGACCAGGCAACCGCGCGGAGCCGGGCTGACGTGGCCGCCGCTGCCTGGCCGGCGCCGCAGCGACCTCCGGCCGTCCGTTTTTGCCGACCTCTCCTTGCCGCTGCGGACCGGCGGAGCCGCGCCGAGCCGTATAGACCGCGCGCAGTCCGGCCGCCGCCGCGGCAGCGACCGGGTTGTTCGGCGCTCGCCTGGGCCTTGCCGTCTTTCCGTCGTACCCGAGCCGCCGCCGCCGCCGCCGCCGCCTCCGCCTCGGTTCGACCGAGTCGGTCGCTCCCGGGCCGGCCCGTTCCTGGCGTACTCGGGCTCCGCGTGTCGGCGGCTGGCGCGGCCGGCCGCCCCCGCTCTGAGGGGCGTCCGGCCGCGTTCGGCGCGGTTCGGTGCGGGGTCCGCATTGCGGCCGCCGCGGCTCGGGGTCCGGCGGAGGCCCCTTCTCGTTCGTCTCGCGTGCGTTTGTTTGTCTGTCCGTTCGTTTGTTTATTTTACCGGCGCGTGTTTGCGTGCGCGTTCGCTCGTTTGACACTTTTCGTTTGATTCCCTTTTCGCTCGGTGGCCCGGTAGCTCTTCGCGCCGGGTGTTCGGAGTCGGGTATTTCTAACCCGATCCGCCCGCGGCTTGCGGGGTGGGGGTGGTGATGGTGTGTGTTTGTGTTTTGGGCGGGGAGGGCGCTTTTCCCGCTCGCCGCTATGTCCCCCGCTTCCTCCCCCCACTCCCCACCCCCGCCCCCCCCGCCCCACTCCCCCTCTGCGGAAGCGCGCAGGCGCCGGCGGGTCCCCGCCCGCGCGTAGCGGGGCGGGCGGGAAACGTCCGGCGGGCTCGCGACGGGATCGGCCGCTCGTGTCAGCGCGGGGAGGAAAAGAAATGGCGGGAAGACGGCGGCAGAGGTAGGCCGGCGGGGAACGGCCTCGTCCGTCCCGGGGGTGGGTGTGTGCGTTCGTCTGGGATTCGTTCCTTCGACTCATCCGGACGCCGGGCTCGCCCTGAGCCCCTCTCCCGGGCGGCGGGCGTGCCCGTTCCCTCACCCACCCACCCCGGCCCGGCCACCCCCCCCCCCCCCCCTTTCCCCCCAGAGAAAAAAAAGAAAAAATAGAAAGAAACGGAAAGAAAGCGCGTGGCGGGCTGGGGGTGGGTCCTCGGCCGGTTTCGGGGGGGGGGGGGGGGGGGGGGCGGGAGTTTGCGGGGACCGGTCGAAGCCATCGGGCCTGGCCCGCCGGAGGGAAGCGAGAGAGAAAAATTAAAAAAAAAAAAAAAAAGGAGGGTGGCGGGGGGGGGGGGGGGGGGAACCGAGGAGGGGGAGGGGGAGGAGGAGGGCGGAGTGGGAGGTGGTGGTGGTGGTGGGTAGGGGGGTGTGGGGGGGTGCGGGTGAGGTAGGGAGCTTAAAAAAGTAAAAAATGAAATTAAAAAGAAAAAAAAAAAGGAGGCGGGAACGGCGAACAAACCCGGTCCGATCGGGCAGGGTGGGAGTCGGGTGGGTGGAGGGGGACGGGCACGGGCAGCGGCAAAAGAAAGGAAAGGCGGGAAGAAGAAATAACGGAAAACCCAAATCCCGCAGCTCTCTCGGCCAACGTCCCCCAAGAAGAAGGAAGGAAGGAACGGACGACCACCGAGCAAACGAGCGCTCGCACGGACGTCGGATGGACGTCTTCGAGAAGAAAGTAAGAGGGGCCGGGGGGCCGGGGGAGGGGACTAGGGTGGGAAAGAAAAGAGAGAAAGAAAGAAAGAGGTGGGGGGGGGGGGGGGGGAGGGGGGGGGCGGGAGAAAGAGAGAAAGAGAGAGAGAAAGAAGAATACGTCTACAGGTGCTGCAGAAAAGCGGGCCAGTCGGGCGGGGCACGTCCGGGAGAGGGCGGGTTAGGGCTAGGGTTAGGGTAGGCGGGCGAGGTTAGGGTAAGGGTCAGGTTTAGGCTTTGCGCGCTGGGAAGTTCAGGTGGCCGGCCGCGAGATCTACCCGTAAGCCCGTCGCGACCCCCTTCTTCCCAACGGAAGGGCGCGCCGGGCCGGGCCGGGCCTACTCAAACGCACGCGCGCGGGAGCGGGCGAGCGAGCAAGCGAGCAAGCAAGCAAATGGACGGGGAGACAGGCAGACGGATGGGTAGATAGATAAATATATGAATTAAGTAAAGAAAGAAACGGAAAAAAGTTCAAAAAAAATCAGAAAAACATACAAAAATTAAGAAGCTTCTGAAAAATCGAAAACAGAAAAGCAGGAACACGGAGGGGGAAAAAAAGAAAAGAAAAGAAAAAGAAAAAGAAAAGAAAAAGAAAGAAAGAAAGAAAGAAAGAAAGAAAGAAAGAAAGAAAGAAAGAAAGAAAGAAAGAAAGAAAGAAAAAGGAGGGGGGGGGGGGGGGGCTCAGGCGGGCAGCCGCCAGCACGCACGCAAGCGAAAAGGTACGTAGGAAAATATTTTAATGGAATGAATAAATAAGGAGGAAAATTAAAAAAGAAAAAAAAAAGAACTAAAAAAAAAGTTAGAAAAAGAGAAGCTGAAACGTTTGAAGCTAAACAAGACAACATAAAAACACAGGAAAAAATTAAATTAAAATTAAAAAAAAAAAAATCACGCACGCACGGGCGAGCGAGCGAGTGAGCGAGCGAGCAAGCCAAGCAATAAATAAACAAACAAATGGAAAAATATTGGGGGGGAATCGGAGAAACATCATATATAAATGGAAAAGTTTTAAAAAAGCTGAAAACGGCAGAAGTCTAAACGGAAAGAACCATAGGTAAAGAAAAATCACGTTGAGGCGAGTCCGGGCGGTGGGGGCCGAGGGGTGTTGGGTGGGGGGGGGGGGGGGGACGACGACGGGGCACGGGACGGACGTTAAGAGGAGGGGGGGGGGGGGGGGGGAATGCAGCGGCGGCTGTGGCGGCATACCGCCACCCCGTCACGACCGCCCGCGCCTCGGCGTGGGCCCGCCATCCCGAGCCGGGCCTACAAATAGGAAAACAAAAGATAAAATGAAATGAAAAGATCAGAACAACGAGGAAAGTCAAGGAACATTTAAAAAGGAAAAAAAAAAAACGAAATTAAAAATCGCATCTGCCTGGGAGAGGGAGGGTCAGGGGTCAAGGCTGGGGCCGGGGGCGGGGGGAGGGGGGGGGGTGCGTGTGCAGGGCGGGCGGGGGCAAGGAAGGCCTCAGGCGCCGGCCGCCGGCTCTACCCGCATCCCCGTCGCGACCTCCCGCGCCTCGCGAGGGCCTGCCGGGCCGGGCCGGGCCGGGCCTACGCACGCACGCGAGAGAGAGAGAGAGAGAGAGAGAGCCGACAAATCAATAAACAGAGAAATAAACAACTAGACAGAGGTTCAAAAAGCATTGGGAAAACGTACGCCCGCAAGCGAGGAAGCAAACAAACGAGCGAGCGAGCGAGCAAGCAGACAGGTACGTAGAAAAATATTTTTGATATTTTGAACGATGAGATGGGAAAGCTAAAAGAAATAAACATAAAAAAAGATTTCAAAAAATAGAAAAACAGAAGCTGAAACGTTCGAAGTTAAACGAGACGGAACAGAAGATAGAAAAGAAAGAAAGAAAACATAAAAACAAAGGAAAAAAATAAAAATGAAAAACGCAGCAAAAAAAAAGTAAAAATCACGCGCGCACGCTCGCTCGCACGCACGCACGTACGCACACGCGAGCCCACCAATAAATAAAGAAATGGAAAAATTAAAAAAAAATAAAAATAAAAATAAAAAAACTGGAAAACCATACGTAAATGGAGAAGTTTGTAAAAAGCTGAACAAAGCAAAAAAAAAAAGGTAGGTAAAGATAAATCGTGCGAGGCGAGTCCGGGGCGGGGGGTGGGGGGGGGAGAGGGGGAGGGGGGGGAGGGGGGGCGAGGGGGTACGAGGGTTAAGCTCGGGGTGGGGCGCAGGGGCTGGGGGGGTGGGGCGGGAGGAGGAGGAGGAGGAGGAGGAGGAGGAGGAGGGGGAGGCGGCTGTGCCGGCATACCGCGACCCCCTCACGAGCACCCGCGCCTCGGCGTGGGCCCGCCATCCCAAG
>NW_028325234.1:20000-27500 GCF_987193195.1 Phasianus colchicus | reverse complement strand
CCACGACCATCGGGTCCCGCCTTCCACCGTCGCGGCGGGACCCACCGGGGACGCCCCCGGCCCTTCTGCCTTCGAGTGCCGGCTGACCGGACTGTGCCCTTCTCCGCGCTCGCTTTCTCTCTCGCTTTCTCCGCTTCGCGCCAGCGAGCGCTGCAGCCGGCTTCCCCCGTTCGTTCGATTGTTCTCTCTCGCCTTCTCGGGTTCGCCCTGGGCGGCGCGGGAGCCGGCTATTTCACCCGCACAGCTCTCTCTCGCCTTGCCCGGCTTTTTTTCGCCGCTCGCCCGGGAGACCGCCTTAACCCACCACCGAACGGCGGGACGGGGCGCGACGGACAAACCGAAGCGACCGGATCGACCACACGAACCGACGCCCCAGAGAGCCGCCGCCACCGCCGACCGCCGCCGAAACCCGTCTGGCCGGCCGGTCAACCCAGCTCGCGAGCGCCCGCTCACCACCGATCTCCGGAGCAGAGTCCGCACTCTCTCCTACCGACGAAAAGTAAAGGCATCCGAAAAGAAAGCTCCACGGACGACGACGCCGACTACCGGCAAAGGCTCCGACAGCAGCCGACCTTTACCTCGACATAACTGGAGGCAGAGAATTAGAGCGACGCCTCTGGCCGCACCGTAGCAGCAGCGCCCCCCCCACACACAAAAGACGCGAACAGCCGCCGGAGCCGGGTAGACGTGGCCGCCGCTGCCGGAACGGCGCCGCAGCGACCCCTGGGCGGATGCGCCGCGCCTGGCAGCCGGGCGGAGCCGGGTAGACGTGGCCGCCGCTGCCGGAACGGCGCCGCAGCGACCCCTGGGCGGATGCGCCGCGCCTGGCAGCCGGGCGGAGCCGGGTAGACGTGGCCGCCGCTGCCGGAACGGCGCCGCAGCGACCCCAGGCCGGTTGAGCCGCGCCATGCAGCCGCGCGGAGCCGGGTAGACTTGTCCGCCGATGCCGGAACTGCGCCCCAGCGACCCCAGGACGGCTGCAGTCGCGAAATGCAGCTTCGCGGAGCCGGGTAGACGTGGCCGCCGCTGCCGGGACGGCTCCGCAGCGACGCCGGGCCCGCTGCGCCGCACAAGGCAGCCGCGCGGAGTCGGGCTGACGTGGACGCGGATGCCGGGCCGGCGCCGCAGCGACCCCAGGCCGTCTGCGGGAGGCCAGGCAGCCTCCCGGAGCCGGGTAGACGTGGCCGCCGCTGCCGGGACGGCTCCGTAGCGACCTCTGGCCCGCTGCGGGAGACCAGGCAACCGCGCGGAGCCGGGTAGACGTGGCCGCCGCAGCCGGAACGGCGCCGCAGCGACCCCTGGGCGGCTGCGCCGCGCCAGGCAGCCGCGCGGAGCCGGGTAGACGTGGCCGCCTCTGCCGGGCCGGCGCCGCAGCGACCCCAGGCCGGCCACGCCTCGCCATGCAGCCTCGCGGAGCCGGGTAGACGTGGCCACCGCTGCCGGGGCGGCGCCGCAGCGACCCCTGGGCGGCTGCGCCGCGCCAGGCAGCCGCGCGGAGCCGGGTAGACGTGGCCGCCGATGCCGGAACGGCGCCGCAGCGACCCCAGGCCGGCTACGCCGCGCCATGCAGCCTCGCGGAGCCGGGTAGACGTGGCCGCCGCTGCCGGGCCGGCGCCGCAGCGACCCCAGGCCGCTTGAGCCGCGCCATGCAGCCGCGCGGAGCCGGGTTAGACTCGTCCGCCGATGCCGGAACTGCGCCGCAGCGACCCCAGGACGGCTGCAGTCGCGCAATGAAGCTTCGCGGAGCCGGGTAGACGTGGCCGCAGCTGCCGGGACGGCTCCGCGGCGAAGCCGGGCCGGCTGCGCCGCTCCAGGCAGCCGCGCGGAGCCGGGCTGACGTGGCCGCGGCTACCGGGCCGCCGCTGCGACCCCAGTCGTCTGCGGGAGGCCAGGCAGCCTCCCGGAGCCGGGTAGACGTGGCCGCCGCTGCCGGAACGGCGCCGCAGCGACCCCATGCCGGCTACGCCTCGCCATGCAGCCTCGCGGAGCCGGGTAGATGTGGCCGCCGCTGCCGGGCCGGCGCCGCAGCGACCCCTGGGCGGCTGCGCCGCGCCAGGCAGCAGTGCGGAGCCGGGTAGACGTGGCCGCCGATGCCGGAACGGCGCCGCAGCGACCCCAGGCCGGCTACGCCTCGCCATGCAGCCTCGCGGAGCCGGGTAGACGTGGCCGCCGCTGCCGGGCCGGCTCCGCAGCGACCTCTTCCCGCTGCGGGAGACCAAGGAAACCGCGCGGAGCCGGGTAGACGTGGCCGCCGCTGCCGAAAAGGCGCCGCAGCGACACCAGGCTGGTTGAGCCGCGCCAGGCAGCCGCGCGGAGCCGGGTAGACGTGGCCGCTGCTGCCGGAACGGCGCCGCAGCGACCCCAGGCCGGCTACGCCGCGCCGTGCAGCCGCGCGGAGCCGGGTAGACGTGGCCGCCGCTGCCGGGCCGGCGCCGCAGCGACCCCAGGCCGGTTGAGCCGCGCCAGGCAGCCGCGCGGAGCCGGGTAGACTCGTCCGCCGATGCCGTAACGGCGCCGCAGCGACCCCAGGACGGCTGCAGTCGCGCCATGCAGCTTCGCGGAGTCGGGCTGACGTGGCCGCCGCCGCCGGGCCGCCGCCGCAGCGACCCCAGGCCGTCTGCGGGAGACCAGGCAACCGCGCGGAGCCGGGTAGACGTGGCCGCCGCTGCCGGAACGGCGCCGCAGCGACCCCAGGCCGGTTGAGCCGCGCCGTACAGCTTCGCGGAGCCGGGTAGACGTGGCCGCCGCAGCCGGGGCGGCGCCGCAGCGACCCCAGGCCGGCTACGCCGCGCCATGCAGCCTCGCGGAGCCGGGTAGACGTGGCCGCCGCTGCCGGGGCGGCTCCGAGGAGAAGCCGGGCCGGCTGCGACGCTCCACGCAGCCGCGCGGAGCCGGGCTGACGTGGCCGCGGCTACCGGGCCGCCGCTGCGACCCCAGGCCGTCTGCGGGAGGCCAGGCAGCCTCCCGGAGCCGGGTAGACGTGGCCGCCGCTGCCGGGCCGGCGCCGCAGCGACCACTGGGCGGCTGCGCCGCGCCAGGCATCCGCGCGGAGCCGGGTAGACGTGGCCGCCGATGCCGGAACGGCGCCGCAGCGACCCCAGGCCGGCTACGCCTCGCCATGCAGCCTCGCGGAGCCGGGCAGACGTGGCCGCCGCTGCCGGGCCGGCGCCGCAGCGACCCCTGGGCGGCTGCGCCGCGCCAGGCAGCCGCGCGGAGCCGGGTAGACGTGGCCGCCGATGCCGGAACGGCGCCGCAGCGACCCCAGGCCGGCTACGCCGCGCCATGCAGCCTCGCGGAGCCGGGTTAGACTCGTCCGCCGATGCCGGGACTGCGCCGCAGCGACCCCAGGACGGCTGCAGTCGCGCAATGAAGCTTCGCGGAGCCGGGTAGACGTGGCCGCCGCTGCCGGGACGGCTCCGTAGCGACCTCTGGCCCGCTGCGGGAGACCAGGCAACCGCGCGGAGCCGGGTAGACGTGGCCGCCGCAGCCGGGACGGCGCCGCAGCGACCCCTGGGCGGCTGCGCCGCGCCAGGCAGCCGCGCGGAGCCGGGTAGACGTGGCCGCCTCTGCCGGGCCGGCGCCGCAGCGACCCCAGGCCGGCCACGCCTCGCCATGCAGCCTCGCGGAGCCGGGTAGACGTGGCCGCCGCTGCCGGGCCGGCGCCGCAGCGACCCCAGGCCGGTTGAGCCGCGCCAGGCAGCCGCGCGGAGCCGGGTAGACTCGTCCGCCGATGCCGGGCCGGCGCCGCAGCGACCCCAGGCCGTCTGCGGGAGACCAGGCAACCGCGCGGAGCCGGGTAGACGTGGCCGCAGCTCCCGGAACGGCGCCGCAGCGACCCCAGGCCGGTTGAGCCGCGCCATGCAGCTTCGCGGAGCCGGGTAGACGTGGCCGCCGCCGCCGGGCCGGCGCCGCAGCGACCCCAGGCCGGTTGAGCCGCGCCAGGCAGCCGCGCGGAGCCGGGTAGACGTGGCCGCCGCTGCCGGGCCGGCGCCGCAGCGACCCCAGGCCGGTTGAGCCGCGCCATGCAGCCTCGCGGAGCCGGGTAGACGTGGCCGCCGATGCCGGAACGGCGCCGCAGCGACCCCAGGCCGGCTACGCCGCGCCATGCAGCTTCGCGGAGCCGGGTAGACGTGGCCGCGGCTGCCGGGCCGCCGCCGCAGCGACCCCAGGCCGGTTGAGCCGCGCCATGCAGCCGCGCGGAGCCGGGTAGACTTGTCCGCCGATGCCGGAACTGCGCCCCAGCGACCCCAGGACGGCTGCAGTCGCGAAATGCAGCTTCGCGGAGCCGGGTAGACGTGGCCGCCGCTGCCGGGACGGCTCCGCAGCGACGCCGGGCCCGCTGCGCCGCACAAGGAAGCCGCGCGGAGTCGGGCTGACGTGGCCGCGGCTGCTGGGCCGGCGCCGCAGCGACCCCAGGCCGTCTGCGGGAGGCCAGGCAGCCTCCCGGAGCCGGGTAGACGTGGCCGCCGCTGCCGGGACGGCTCCGTAGCGACCTCTGGCCCGCTGCGGGAGACCAGGCAACCGCGCGGAGCCGGGTAGACGTGGCCGCCGCAGCCGGGACGGCGCCGCAGCGACCCCTGGGCGGCTGCGCCGCGCCAGGCAGCCGCGCGGAGCCGGGTAGACGTGGCCGCCTCTGCCGGGCCGGCGCCGCAGCGACCCCAGGCCGGCCACGCCTCGCCATGCAGCCTCGCGGAGCCGGGTAGACGTGGCCACCGCTGCCGGCCCGGCGCCTCAGCGACCCCTGGGCGGCCGCGCCGGGCCAGGCAGCCGCGCGGAGCCGGCTAGACGTGGCCGCCGCAGCCGGGCCGGCGCCGCAGCGACCCCTGGGCGGCTGCGCCGCGCCAGGCAGCCGCGCGGAGCCGGGTAGACGTGGCCGCCGATGCCGGAACGGCGCCGCAGCGACCCCAGGCCGGCCACGCCTCGCCATGCAGCCTCGCGGAGCCGGGTAGACGTGGCCGCCGCTGCCGGGACGGCGCCGCAGCGACCCCTGGGCGGCTGCAGCCGCGCCATGCAGCCTCGCGGAGCCGGGTAGACGTGGCCGCCGCTGCAGGAACGGCGCCGCAGCGACCCCAGGCCGGCTACGCCTCGCCATGCAGCCTCGCGGAGCCGGGTAGACGTGGCCGCCGCGGCCGGGCCGGCTCCGCAGCGACCTCTGGCCCGCTGCGGGAGACCAGGCAACCGCGCGGAGCCGGGCTGACGTGGCCGCCGCTGCCTGGCCGGCGCCGCAGCGACCTCCGGCCGTCCGTTTTTGCCGACCTCTCCTTGCCGCTGCGGACCGGCGGAGCCGCGCCGAGCCGTATAGACCGCGCGCAGTCCGGCCGCCGCCGCGGCAGCGACCGGGTTGTTCGGCGCTCGCCTGGGCCTTGCCGTCTTTCCGTCGTACCCGAGCCGCCGCCGCCGCCGCCGCCGCCTCCGCCTCGGTTCGACCGAGTCGGTCGCTCCCGGGCCGGCCCGTTCCTGGCGTACTCGGGCTCCGCGTGTCGGCGGCTGGCGCGGCCGGCCGCCCCCGCTCTGAGGGGCGTCCGGCCGCGTTCGGCGCGGTTCGGTGCGGGGTCCGCATTGCGGCCGCCGCGGCTCGGGGTCCGGCGGAGGCCCCTTCTCGTTCGTCTCGCGTGCGTTTGTTTGTCTGTCCGTTCGTTTGTTTATTTTACCGGCGCGTGTTTGCGTGCGCGTTCGCTCGTTTGACACTTTTCGTTTGATTCCCTTTTCGCTCGGTGGCCCGGTAGCTCTTCGCGCCGGGTGTTCGGAGTCGGGTATTTCTAACCCGATCCGCCCGCGGCTTGCGGGGTGGGGGTGGTGATGGTGTGTGTTTGTGTTTTGGGCGGGGAGGGCGCTTTTCCCGCTCGCCGCTATGTCCCCCGCTTCCTCCCCCCACTCCCCACCCCCGCCCCCCCCGCCCCACTCCCCCTCTGCGGAAGCGCGCAGGCGCCGGCGGGTCCCCGCCCGCGCGTAGCGGGGCGGGCGGGAAACGTCCGGCGGGCTCGCGACGGGATCGGCCGCTCGTGTCAGCGCGGGGAGGAAAAGAAATGGCGGGAAGACGGCGGCAGAGGTAGGCCGGCGGGGAACGGCCTCGTCCGTCCCGGGGGTGGGTGTGTGCGTTCGTCTGGGATTCGTTCCTTCGACTCATCCGGACGCCGGGCTCGCCCTGAGCCCCTCTCCCGGGCGGCGGGCGTGCCCGTTCCCTCACCCACCCACCCCGGCCCGGCCACCCCCCCCCCCCCCCCTTTCCCCCCAGAGAAAAAAAAGAAAAAATAGAAAGAAACGGAAAGAAAGCGCGTGGCGGGCTGGGGGTGGGTCCTCGGCCGGTTTCGGGGGGGGGGGGGGGGGGGGGGCGGGAGTTTGCGGGGACCGGTCGAAGCCATCGGGCCTGGCCCGCCGGAGGGAAGCGAGAGAGAAAAATTAAAAAAAAAAAAAAAAAGGAGGGTGGCGGGGGGGGGGGGGGGGGGAACCGAGGAGGGGGAGGGGGAGGAGGAGGGCGGAGTGGGAGGTGGTGGTGGTGGTGGGTAGGGGGGTGTGGGGGGGTGCGGGTGAGGTAGGGAGCTTAAAAAAGTAAAAAATGAAATTAAAAAGAAAAAAAAAAAGGAGGCGGGAACGGCGAACAAACCCGGTCCGATCGGGCAGGGTGGGAGTCGGGTGGGTGGAGGGGGACGGGCACGGGCAGCGGCAAAAGAAAGGAAAGGCGGGAAGAAGAAATAACGGAAAACCCAAATCCCGCAGCTCTCTCGGCCAACGTCCCCCAAGAAGAAGGAAGGAAGGAACGGACGACCACCGAGCAAACGAGCGCTCGCACGGACGTCGGATGGACGTCTTCGAGAAGAAAGTAAGAGGGGCCGGGGGGCCGGGGGAGGGGACTAGGGTGGGAAAGAAAAGAGAGAAAGAAAGAAAGAGGTGGGGGGGGGGGGGGGGGAGGGGGGGGGCGGGAGAAAGAGAGAAAGAGAGAGAGAAAGAAGAATACGTCTACAGGTGCTGCAGAAAAGCGGGCCAGTCGGGCGGGGCACGTCCGGGAGAGGGCGGGTTAGGGCTAGGGTTAGGGTAGGCGGGCGAGGTTAGGGTAAGGGTCAGGTTTAGGCTTTGCGCGCTGGGAAGTTCAGGTGGCCGGCCGCGAGATCTACCCGTAAGCCCGTCGCGACCCCCTTCTTCCCAACGGAAGGGCGCGCCGGGCCGGGCCGGGCCTACTCAAACGCACGCGCGCGGGAGCGGGCGAGCGAGCAAGCGAGCAAGCAAGCAAATGGACGGGGAGACAGGCAGACGGATGGGTAGATAGATAAATATATGAATTAAGCCAATAACTAAAGAAAGAAACGGAAAAAAGTTCAAAAAAAATCAGAAAAACATACAAAAATTAAGAAGCTTCTGAAAAATCGAAAACAGAAAAGCAGGAACACGGAGGGGGAAAAAAAGAAAAGAAAAGAAAAAGAAAAAGAAAAGAAAAAGAAAGAAAGAAAGAAAGAAAGAAAGAAAGAAAGAAAGAAAGAAAGAAAGAAAGAAAGAAAAAGGAGG
>NW_028325234.1:10000-12500 GCF_987193195.1 Phasianus colchicus | reverse complement strand
CCACCGCGGGGCGGGGATTCGGCGCTGGGCTCTTCCCTCTTCACTCGCCGTTACTGAGGGAATCCTCGTTAGTTTCTTTTCCTCCGCTGACTAATATGCTTAAATTCAGCGGGTCGCCACGTCTGACCTGAGGTCGCGATCGGAAGGGGCCCGACGGGGACGCGGCCCCGTGCGGGATAACGACAGGTCGCCGCTCCCGACGGCGGAGGACGCCCGGACGGAGCGCCGGCCGGAGACGGACCCGCGGGGACGCGCGACGGGCTCGCGCGGACGGACGGACGGACGACCGGAGGGGCGGGAGCCTCGCCAGGACCCCGGAGCGCCGCGCGCGCGGCAGCACGGCGCGCTACCGCCGCCGGTAACGCGACCCGCAGGCAGCCGCGCGCGGGGCCGGGGAGGGCGAGGAACGCTCCTCCGGGGCGGGGGCCGGACGAACGAACGAACGAACGAACGGACGAACGAACGAACGAACGACCGGCCCCGCACCGCGCGACCGACCGGAAAGCCCGGCCGCCCCGTGGGGACGAGCTCGGCCGAAGCGGGCGCTCCGGGAGCGCGGGGAGCTCCGCGAGCTCCCCGACCTGGGTCTCGACTTAGGGGGACGAAGGCCCGCGCCGCGACGCCGCCGTCGAGGGACCGGGGCGGTGGGGCGGAGGGGAAGCCGGCCACCCGAACCGACCGAACGACCGACCCACGCGGGGAAGGACGGACGGACGGACGGACGGCGGCACCCCCCCCACACACACGCGCACCGCGACCCGCCTCCGGAGGGGCGCGCGGGCCTGCGAGGCGCCCCAGCCGCGCCGCGCGGCCGCCGCGGACGGCGGCCGTCGGCGATTGACCGTCAAGCGACGCTCAGGCAGGCGTAGCCCCGGGAGGAACCCGGGGCCGCAAGTGCGTTCGAAGTGTCGATGATCAATGTGTCCTGCAATTCACATTAATTCTCGCAGCTAGCTGCGTTCTTCATCGACGCACGAGCCGAGTGATCCACCGCTAAGAGTCGTCTGGCTTTCGGCACCGCCCCGCGCGCGCGGGGGGCCCTCCTCTCGCGTCTCTCTCGCCTTTCCCGAAGGCGCTCCGACCGCCCCCGCGCGGCCCGCCCCGACGCCGGGGCGGCGACCGCCGCGGGGAGGACGAGCGTCGCCTCCGCTGACCGTACGCTACGGAACACGCACACGCTTCGAATCGAGGGGAAAAAAAAAGAGGAACCCTCCCGAACGAGAAGGGCGGGGAGCCCGCGCTCCCGACCTGGACAAACGACCTCGTCTCGCTTCGGGAGGGGCGGACCAGGCGCCCGGCTCGGCTCGGCCCGGGCGGAAGCCCCGCTGCCGCGAACGGACCCGCCGGCGACGCCGCCGCCGGCGCCGCGACCGGTCGGGACGCGGGCGAGCCCGGCCGGGGTGTTCCCCCGGCCCGCGCCGCCGGCGCCGCCGGCCCCGCGCCCGCGACGGCCCGCCCGGACGGCGCGCCCGCGACGGCCCCGGCCCCCCCGCCTCGCGCCGCGGGCGCCGCGCACGCCGAAACGACCCCGGCCGCCTCTCGCCTTCCTCTCCCGCCCCTCGCCCTCCGCCGCCTCCTCCTCTCGCTCGCCCTGGCGGCGCGCCCGCGGCGGACGCGCGCCCGGCGGCGGGACGGGGACGGGGACGGATCTGGGAGCGGCGCCCGCCCCCCGCGCCTCCGCGCGGAGACCGGTTGCGGGACGCCCCGCGCCGGACCTCCCGCCCGCTCGCCCGGCGCGGCCGGCGAGGCCGAGGGCGAAAGCGCGGTGGGAGGCGGCGGCGGCGGCGGCGAAGGAGAGGACTCGGCGAGCGACGGAAGGGGGAAACGGCGGCGAGGCCCCCCGACGGAGGACGGACGGGCGGCGAGGCCGCGGGCGCGCGCCGGACGGGCCGGCGGAGCGGAACCGCCGGCGCCGCGGATGGCGCGGGCGAGGACCGGCCGGGCTCGAACCGGCTCGAACCGGCCGCGCGCGGCGGCGTGGCCGCGGCGGGCGCCGGGCCGAGACGCGCGTCTCGGCCCGCTCCGAACGCGGGCGAGGCCGGCACGGAGCCGAGCCTCTCCGCCCGAGACCGTGGCCGCGGAGAGGGGGGGACGGGGTAACCCCCTCTCCGGCCCGGGCCCGACCCGCGGAGGCGCGAGAGCGCGGCGGCGGCGGCCGACGCCGCCGGCGGGCTCGGATCGGGAGGGAAGCGGCGTGCTGGGTAGTGGTGGGGGCGCGCCGCCGCGCCCCGCAACGAGCCCCTTCCTTCCCGCCCTCCCGCCGGCGACGCGGCCGGACCGCCGTCGCCGGAGCCCCCGGCCTCGCGAGACGTGCCGCGGGCCGCCCGAGTCTTTAAACCCCCGCCCGGCTCCGCGGCCGAGGGAGGGAGGCAGGGAGGGAGAGCGGGGACGGCGCGCACGCCGCCCCCTCCTCTTCCCTTCCCTTCCCATCCCCCGGACGCGCGGAGGCGCGGACGCTAGGTACCTGGCCCTGGGGTGAGGGAAACGACCCGAAGGCCCC
>NW_028325234.1:0-5000 GCF_987193195.1 Phasianus colchicus | reverse complement strand
GGCGGAGCCGGGTAGACGTGGCCGCCGCTGCCGGAACGGCGCCGCAGCGACCCCAGGCCGGTTGAGCCGCGCCATGCAGCCGCGCGGAGCCGGGTAGACTTGTCCGCCGATGCCGGAACTGCGCCCCAGCGACCCCAGGACGGCTGCAGTCGCGAAATGCAGCTTCGCGGAGCCGGGTAGACGTGGCCGCCGCTGCCGGGACGGCTCCGCAGCGACGCCGGGCCCGCTGCGCCGCACAAGGCAGCCGCGCGGAGTCGGGCTGACGTGGACGCGGATGCCGGGCCGGCGCCGCAGCGACCCCAGGCCGTCTGCGGGAGGCCAGGCAGCCTCCCGGAGCCGGGTAGACGTGGCCGCCGCTGCCGGGACGGCTCCGTAGCGACCTCTGGCCCGCTGCGGGAGACCAGGCAACCGCGCGGAGCCGGGTAGACGTGGCCGCCGCAGCCGGAACGGCGCCGCAGCGACCCCTGGGCGGCTGCGCCGCGCCAGGCAGCCGCGCGGAGCCGGGTAGACGTGGCCGCCTCTGCCGGGCCGGCGCCGCAGCGACCCCAGGCCGGCCACGCCTCGCCATGCAGCCTCGCGGAGCCGGGTAGACGTGGCCACCGCTGCCGGGGCGGCGCCGCAGCGACCCCTGGGCGGCTGCGCCGCGCCAGGCAGCCGCGCGGAGCCGGGTAGACGTGGCCGCCGATGCCGGAACGGCGCCGCAGCGACCCCAGGCCGGCTACGCCGCGCCATGCAGCCTCGCGGAGCCGGGTAGACGTGGCCGCCGCTGCCGGGCCGGCGCCGCAGCGACCCCAGGCCGCTTGAGCCGCGCCATGCAGCCGCGCGGAGCCGGGTTAGACTCGTCCGCCGATGCCGGAACTGCGCCGCAGCGACCCCAGGACGGCTGCAGTCGCGCAATGAAGCTTCGCGGAGCCGGGTAGACGTGGCCGCAGCTGCCGGGACGGCTCCGCGGCGAAGCCGGGCCGGCTGCGCCGCTCCAGGCAGCCGCGCGGAGCCGGGCTGACGTGGCCGCGGCTACCGGGCCGCCGCTGCGACCCCAGTCGTCTGCGGGAGGCCAGGCAGCCTCCCGGAGCCGGGTAGACGTGGCCGCCGCTGCCGGAACGGCGCCGCAGCGACCCCATGCCGGCTACGCCTCGCCATGCAGCCTCGCGGAGCCGGGTAGATGTGGCCGCCGCTGCCGGGCCGGCGCCGCAGCGACCCCTGGGCGGCTGCGCCGCGCCAGGCAGCAGTGCGGAGCCGGGTAGACGTGGCCGCCGATGCCGGAACGGCGCCGCAGCGACCCCAGGCCGGCTACGCCTCGCCATGCAGCCTCGCGGAGCCGGGTAGACGTGGCCGCCGCTGCCGGGCCGGCTCCGCAGCGACCTCTTCCCGCTGCGGGAGACCAAGGAAACCGCGCGGAGCCGGGTAGACGTGGCCGCCGCTGCCGAAAAGGCGCCGCAGCGACACCAGGCTGGTTGAGCCGCGCCAGGCAGCCGCGCGGAGCCGGGTAGACGTGGCCGCTGCTGCCGGAACGGCGCCGCAGCGACCCCAGGCCGGCTACGCCGCGCCGTGCAGCCGCGCGGAGCCGGGTAGACGTGGCCGCCGCTGCCGGGCCGGCGCCGCAGCGACCCCAGGCCGGTTGAGCCGCGCCAGGCAGCCGCGCGGAGCCGGGTAGACTCGTCCGCCGATGCCGTAACGGCGCCGCAGCGACCCCAGGACGGCTGCAGTCGCGCCATGCAGCTTCGCGGAGTCGGGCTGACGTGGCCGCCGCCGCCGGGCCGCCGCCGCAGCGACCCCAGGCCGTCTGCGGGAGACCAGGCAACCGCGCGGAGCCGGGTAGACGTGGCCGCCGCTGCCGGAACGGCGCCGCAGCGACCCCAGGCCGGTTGAGCCGCGCCGTACAGCTTCGCGGAGCCGGGTAGACGTGGCCGCCGCAGCCGGGGCGGCGCCGCAGCGACCCCAGGCCGGCTACGCCGCGCCATGCAGCCTCGCGGAGCCGGGTAGACGTGGCCGCCGCTGCCGGGGCGGCTCCGAGGAGAAGCCGGGCCGGCTGCGACGCTCCACGCAGCCGCGCGGAGCCGGGCTGACGTGGCCGCGGCTACCGGGCCGCCGCTGCGACCCCAGGCCGTCTGCGGGAGGCCAGGCAGCCTCCCGGAGCCGGGTAGACGTGGCCGCCGCTGCCGGGCCGGCGCCGCAGCGACCACTGGGCGGCTGCGCCGCGCCAGGCATCCGCGCGGAGCCGGGTAGACGTGGCCGCCGATGCCGGAACGGCGCCGCAGCGACCCCAGGCCGGCTACGCCTCGCCATGCAGCCTCGCGGAGCCGGGCAGACGTGGCCGCCGCTGCCGGGCCGGCGCCGCAGCGACCCCTGGGCGGCTGCGCCGCGCCAGGCAGCCGCGCGGAGCCGGGTAGACGTGGCCGCCGATGCCGGAACGGCGCCGCAGCGACCCCAGGCCGGCTACGCCGCGCCATGCAGCCTCGCGGAGCCGGGTTAGACTCGTCCGCCGATGCCGGGACTGCGCCGCAGCGACCCCAGGACGGCTGCAGTCGCGCAATGAAGCTTCGCGGAGCCGGGTAGACGTGGCCGCCGCTGCCGGGACGGCTCCGTAGCGACCTCTGGCCCGCTGCGGGAGACCAGGCAACCGCGCGGAGCCGGGTAGACGTGGCCGCCGCAGCCGGGACGGCGCCGCAGCGACCCCTGGGCGGCTGCGCCGCGCCAGGCAGCCGCGCGGAGCCGGGTAGACGTGGCCGCCTCTGCCGGGCCGGCGCCGCAGCGACCCCAGGCCGGCCACGCCTCGCCATGCAGCCTCGCGGAGCCGGGTAGACGTGGCCGCCGCTGCCGGGCCGGCGCCGCAGCGACCCCAGGCCGGTTGAGCCGCGCCAGGCAGCCGCGCGGAGCCGGGTAGACTCGTCCGCCGATGCCGGGCCGGCGCCGCAGCGACCCCAGGCCGTCTGCGGGAGACCAGGCAACCGCGCGGAGCCGGGTAGACGTGGCCGCAGCTCCCGGAACGGCGCCGCAGCGACCCCAGGCCGGTTGAGCCGCGCCATGCAGCTTCGCGGAGCCGGGTAGACGTGGCCGCCGCCGCCGGGCCGGCGCCGCAGCGACCCCAGGCCGGTTGAGCCGCGCCAGGCAGCCGCGCGGAGCCGGGTAGACGTGGCCGCCGCTGCCGGGCCGGCGCCGCAGCGACCCCAGGCCGGTTGAGCCGCGCCATGCAGCCTCGCGGAGCCGGGTAGACGTGGCCGCCGATGCCGGAACGGCGCCGCAGCGACCCCAGGCCGGCTACGCCGCGCCATGCAGCTTCGCGGAGCCGGGTAGACGTGGCCGCGGCTGCCGGGCCGCCGCCGCAGCGACCCCAGGCCGGTTGAGCCGCGCCATGCAGCCGCGCGGAGCCGGGTAGACTTGTCCGCCGATGCCGGAACTGCGCCCCAGCGACCCCAGGACGGCTGCAGTCGCGAAATGCAGCTTCGCGGAGCCGGGTAGACGTGGCCGCCGCTGCCGGGACGGCTCCGCAGCGACGCCGGGCCCGCTGCGCCGCACAAGGAAGCCGCGCGGAGTCGGGCTGACGTGGCCGCGGCTGCTGGGCCGGCGCCGCAGCGACCCCAGGCCGTCTGCGGGAGGCCAGGCAGCCTCCCGGAGCCGGGTAGACGTGGCCGCCGCTGCCGGGACGGCTCCGTAGCGACCTCTGGCCCGCTGCGGGAGACCAGGCAACCGCGCGGAGCCGGGTAGACGTGGCCGCCGCAGCCGGGACGGCGCCGCAGCGACCCCTGGGCGGCTGCGCCGCGCCAGGCAGCCGCGCGGAGCCGGGTAGACGTGGCCGCCTCTGCCGGGCCGGCGCCGCAGCGACCCCAGGCCGGCCACGCCTCGCCATGCAGCCTCGCGGAGCCGGGTAGACGTGGCCACCGCTGCCGGCCCGGCGCCTCAGCGACCCCTGGGCGGCCGCGCCGGGCCAGGCAGCCGCGCGGAGCCGGCTAGACGTGGCCGCCGCAGCCGGGCCGGCGCCGCAGCGACCCCTGGGCGGCTGCGCCGCGCCAGGCAGCCGCGCGGAGCCGGGTAGACGTGGCCGCCGATGCCGGAACGGCGCCGCAGCGACCCCAGGCCGGCCACGCCTCGCCATGCAGCCTCGCGGAGCCGGGTAGACGTGGCCGCCGCTGCCGGGACGGCGCCGCAGCGACCCCTGGGCGGCTGCAGCCGCGCCATGCAGCCTCGCGGAGCCGGGTAGACGTGGCCGCCGCTGCAGGAACGGCGCCGCAGCGACCCCAGGCCGGCTACGCCTCGCCATGCAGCCTCGCGGAGCCGGGTAGACGTGGCCGCCGCGGCCGGGCCGGCTCCGCAGCGACCTCTGGCCCGCTGCGGGAGACCAGGCAACCGCGCGGAGCCGGGCTGACGTGGCCGCCGCTGCCTGGCCGGCGCCGCAGCGACCTCCGGCCGTCCGTTTTTGCCGACCTCTCCTTGCCGCTGCGGACCGGCGGAGCCGCGCCGAGCCGTATAGACCGCGCGCAGTCCGGCCGCCGCCGCGGCAGCGACCGGGTTGTTCGGCGCTCGCCTGGGCCTTGCCGTCTTTCCGTCGTACCCGAGCCGCCGCCGCCGCCGCCGCCGCCTCCGCCTCGGTTCGACCGAGTCGGTCGCTCCCGGGCCGGCCCGTTCCTGGCGTACTCGGGCTCCGCGTGTCGGCGGCTGGCGCGGCCGGCCGCCCCCGCTCTGAGGGGCGTCCGGCCGCGTTCGGCGCGGTTCGGTGCGGGGTCCGCATTGCGGCCGCCGCGGCTCGGGGTCCGGCGGAGGCCCCTTCTCGTTCGTCTCGCGTGCGTTTGTTTGTCTGTCCGTTCGTTTGTTTATTTTACCGGCGCGTGTTTGCGTGCGCGTTCGCTCGTTTGACACTTTTCGTTTGATTCCCTTTTCGCTCGGTGGCCCGGTAGCTCTTCGCGCCGGGTGTTCGGAGTCGGGTATTTCTAACCCGATCCGCCCGCGGCTTGCGGGGTGGGGGTGGTGATGGTGTGTGTTTGTGTTTTGGGCGGGGAGGGCGC
>NW_028325233.1:0-10000 GCF_987193195.1 Phasianus colchicus | reverse complement strand
GTTAGGGTTAGGGTTAGGGTTAGGGTTAGGGTTAGGGTTAGGGTTAGGGTTAGGGTTAGGGTTAGGGTTAGGGTTAGGGTTAGGGTTAGGGTTAGGGTTAGGGTTAGGGTTAGGGTTAGGGTTAGGGTTAGGGTTAGGGTTAGGGTTAGGGTTAGGGTTAGGGTTAGGGTTAGGGTTAGGGTTAGGGTTAGGGTTAGGGTTAGGGTTAGGGTTAGGGTTAGGGTTAGGGTTAGGGTTAGGGTTAGGGTTAGGGTTAGGGTTAGGGTTAGGGTTAGGGTTAGGGTTAGGGTTAGGGTTAGGGTTAGGGTTAGGGTTAGGGTTAGGGTTAGGGTTAGGGTTAGGGTTAGGGTTAGGGTTAGGGTTAGGGTTAGGGTTAGGGTTAGGGTTAGGGTTAGGGTTAGGGTTAGGGTTAGGGTTAGGGTTAGGGTTAGGGTTAGGGTTAGGGTTAGGGTTAGGGTTAGGGTTAGGGTTAGGGTTAGGGTTAGGGTTAGGGTTAGGGTTAGGGTTAGGGTTAGGGTTAGGGTTAGGGTTAGGGTTAGGGTTAGGGTTAGGGTTAGGGTTAGGGTTAGGGTTAGGGTTAGGGTTAGGGTTAGGGTTAGGGTTAGGGTTAGGGTTAGGGTTAGGGTTAGGGTTAGGGTTAGGGTTAGGGTTAGGGTTAGGGTTAGGGTTAGGGTTAGGGTTAGGGTTAGGGTTAGGGTTAGGGTTAGGGTTAGGGTTAGGGTTAGGGTTAGGGTTAGGGTTAGGGTTAGGGTTAGGGTTAGGGTTAGGGTTAGGGTTAGGGTTAGGGTTAGGGTTAGGGTTAGGGTTAGGGTTAGGGTTAGGGTTAGGGTTAGGGTTAGGGTTAGGGTTAGGGTTAGGGTTAGGGTTAGGGTTAGGGTTAGGGTTAGGGTTAGGGTTAGGGTTAGGGTTAGGGTTAGGGTTAGGGTTAGGGTTAGGGTTAGGGTTAGGGTTAGGGTTAGGGTTAGGGTTAGGGTTAGGGTTAGGGTTAGGGTTAGGGTTAGGGTTAGGGTTAGGGTTAGGGTTAGGGTTAGGGTTAGGGTTAGGGTTAGGGTTAGGGTTAGGGTTAGGGTTAGGGTTAGGGTTAGGGTTAGGGTTAGGGTTAGGGTTAGGGTTAGGGTTAGGGTTAGGGTTAGGGTTAGGGTTAGGGTTAGGGTTAGGGTTAGGGTTAGGGTTAGGGTTAGGGTTAGGGTTAGGGTTAGGGTTAGGGTTAGGGTTAGGGTTAGGGTTAGGGTTAGGGTTAGGGTTAGGGTTAGGGTTAGGGTTAGGGTTAGGGTTAGGGTTAGGGTTAGGGTTAGGGTTAGGGTTAGGGTTAGGGTTAGGGTTAGGGTTAGGGTTAGGGTTAGGGTTAGGGTTAGGGTTAGGGTTAGGGTTAGGGTTAGGGTTAGGGTTAGGGTTAGGGTTAGGGTTAGGGTTAGGGTTAGGGTTAGGGTTAGGGTTAGGGTTAGGGTTAGGGTTAGGGTTAGGGTTAGGGTTAGGGTTAGGGTTAGGGTTAGGGTTAGGGTTAGGGTTAGGGTTAGGGTTAGGGTTAGGGTTAGGGTTAGGGTTAGGGTTAGGGTTAGGGTTAGGGTTAGGGTTAGGGTTAGGGTTAGGGTTAGGGTTAGGGTTAGGGTTAGGGTTAGGGTTAGGGTTAGGGTTAGGGTTAGGGTTAGGGTTAGGGTTAGGGTTAGGGTTAGGGTTAGGGTTAGGGTTAGGGTTAGGGTTAGGGTTAGGGTTAGGGTTAGGGTTAGGGTTAGGGTTAGGGTTAGGGTTAGGGTTAGGGTTAGGGTTAGGGTTAGGGTTAGGGTTAGGGTTAGGGTTAGGGTTAGGGTTAGGGTTAGGGTTAGGGTTAGGGTTAGGGTTAGGGTTAGGGTTAGGGTTAGGGTTAGGGTTAGGGTTAGGGTTAGGGTTAGGGTTAGGGTTAGGGTTAGGGTTAGGGTTAGGGTTAGGGTTAGGGTTAGGGTTAGGGTTAGGGTTAGGGTTAGGGTTAGGGTTAGGGTTAGGGTTAGGGTTAGGGTTAGGGTTAGGGTTAGGGTTAGGGTTAGGGTTAGGGTTAGGGTTAGGGTTAGGGTTAGGGTTAGGGTTAGGGTTAGGGTTAGGGTTAGGGTTAGGGTTAGGGTTAGGGTTAGGGTTAGGGTTAGGGTTAGGGTTAGGGTTAGGGTTAGGGTTAGGGTTAGGGTTAGGGTTAGGGTTAGGGTTAGGGTTAGGGTTAGGGTTAGGGTTAGGGTTAGGGTTAGGGTTAGGGTTAGGGTTAGGGTTAGGGTTAGGGTTAGGGTTAGGGTTAGGGTTAGGGTTAGGGTTAGGGTTAGGGTTAGGGTTAGGGTTAGGGTTAGGGTTAGGGTTAGGGTTAGGGTTAGGGTTAGGGTTAGGGTTAGGGTTAGGGTTAGGGTTAGGGTTAGGGTTAGGGTTAGGGTTAGGGTTAGGGTTAGGGTTAGGGTTAGGGTTAGGGTTAGGGTTAGGGTTAGGGTTAGGGTTAGGGTTAGGGTTAGGGTTAGGGTTAGGGTTAGGGTTAGGGTTAGGGTTAGGGTTAGGGTTAGGGTTAGGGTTAGGGTTATGGTTAGGGTTAGGGTTAGGGTTAGGGTTAGGGTTAGGGTTAGGGTTAGGGTTAGGGTTAGGGTTAGGGTTAGGGTTAGGGTTAGGGTTAGGGTTAGGGTTAGGGTTAGGGTTAGGGTTAGGGTTAGGGTTAGGGTTAGGGTTAGGGTTAGGGTTAGGGTTAGGGTTAGGGTTAGGGTTAGGGTTAGGGTTAGGGTTAGGGTTAGGGTTAGGGTTAGGGTTAGGGTTAGGGTTAGGGTTAGGGTTAGGGTTAGGGTTAGGGTTAGGGTTAGGGTTAGGGTTAGGGTTAGGGTTAGGGTTAGGGTTAGGGTTAGGGTTAGGGTTAGGGTTAGGGTTAGGGTTAGGGTTAGGGTTAGGGTTAGGGTTAGGGTTAGGGTTAGGGTTAGGGTTAGGGTTAGGGTTAGGGTTAGGGTTAGGGTTAGGGTTAGGGTTAGGGTTAGGGTTAGGGTTAGGGTTAGGGTTAGGGTTAGGGTTAGGGTTAGGGTTAGGGTTAGGGTTAGGGTTAGGGTTAGGGTTAGGGTTAGGGTTAGGGTTAGGGTTAGGGTTAGGGTTAGGGTTAGGGTTAGGGTTAGGGTTAGGGTTAGGGTTAGGGTTAGGGTTAGGGTTAGGGTTAGGGTTAGGGTTAGGGTTAGGGTTAGGGTTAGGGTTAGGGTTAGGGTTAGGGTTAGGGTTAGGGTTAGGGTTAGGGTTAGGGTTAGGGTTAGGGTTAGGGTTAGGGTTAGGGTTAGGGTTAGGGTTAGGGTTAGGGTTAGGGTTAGGGTTAGGGTTAGGGTTAGGGTTAGGGTTAGGGTTAGGGTTAGGGTTAGGGTTAGGGTTAGGGTTAGGGTTAGGGTTAGGGTTAGGGTTAGGGTTAGGGTTAGGGTTAGGGTTAGGGTTAGGGTTAGGGTTAGGGTTAGGGTTAGGGTTAGGGTTAGGGTTAGGGTTAGGGTTAGGGTTAGGGTTAGGGTTAGGGTTAGGGTTAGGGTTAGGGTTAGGGTTAGGGTTAGGGTTAGGGTTAGGGTTAGGGTTAGGGTTAGGGTTAGGGTTAGGGTTAGGGTTAGGGTTAGGGTTAGGGTTAGGGTTAGGGTTAGGGTTAGGGTTAGGGTTAGGGTTAGGGTTAGGGTTAGGGTTAGGGTTAGGGTTAGGGTTAGGGTTAGGGTTAGGGTTAGGGTTAGGGTTAGGGTTAGGGTTAGGGTTAGGGTTAGGGTTAGGGTTAGGGTTAGGGTTAGGGTTAGGGTTAGGGTTAGGGTTAGGGTTAGGGTTAGGGTTAGGGTTAGGGTTAGGGTTAGGGTTAGGGTTAGGGTTAGGGTTAGGGTTAGGGTTAGGGTTAGGGTTAGGGTTAGGGTTAGGGTTAGGGTTAGGGTTAGGGTTAGGGTTAGGGTTAGGGTTAGGGTTAGGGTTAGGGTTAGGGTTAGGGTTAGGGTTAGGGTTAGGGTTAGGGTTAGGGTTAGGGTTAGGGTTAGGGTTAGGGTTAGGGTTAGGGTTAGGGTTAGGGTTAGGGTTAGGGTTAGGGTTAGGGTTAGGGTTAGGGTTAGGGTTAGGGTTAGGGTTAGGGTTAGGGTTAGGGTTAGGGTTAGGGTTAGGGTTAGGGTTAGGGTTAGGGTTAGGGTTAGGGTTAGGGTTAGGGTTAGGGTTAGGGTTAGGGTTAGGGTTAGGGTTAGGGTTAGGGTTAGGGTTAGGGTTAGGGTTAGGGTTAGGGTTAGGGTTAGGGTTAGGGTTAGGGTTAGGGTTAGGGTTAGGGTTAGGGTTAGGGTTAGGGTTAGGGTTAGGGTTAGGGTTAGGGTTAGGGTTAGGGTTAGGGTTAGGGTTAGGGTTAGGGTTAGGGTTAGGGTTAGGGTTAGGGTTAGGGTTAGGGTTAGGGTTAGGGTTAGGGTTAGGGTTAGGGTTAGGGTTAGGGTTAGGGTTAGGGTTAGGGTTAGGGTTAGGGTTAGGGTTAGGGTTAGGGTTAGGGTTAGGGTTAGGGTTAGGGTTAGGGTTAGGGTTAGGGTTAGGGTTAGGGTTAGGGTTAGGGTTAGGGTTAGGGTTAGGGTTAGGGTTAGGGTTAGGGTTAGGGTTAGGGTTAGGGTTAGGGTTAGGGTTAGGGTTAGGGTTAGGGTTAGGGTTAGGGTTAGGGTTAGGGTTAGGGTTAGGGTTAGGGTTAGGGTTAGGGTTAGGGTTAGGGTTAGGGTTAGGGTTAGGGTTAGGGTTAGGGTTAGGGTTAGGGTTAGGGTTAGGGTTAGGGTTAGGGTTAGGGTTAGGGTTAGGGTTAGGGTTAGGGTTAGGGTTAGGGTTAGGGTTAGGGTTAGGGTTAGGGTTAGGGTTAGGGTTAGGGTTAGGGTTAGGGTTAGGGTTAGGGTTAGGGTTAGGGTTAGGGTTAGGGTTAGGGTTAGGGTTAGGGTTAGGGTTAGGGTTAGGGTTAGGGTTAGGGTTAGGGTTAGGGTTAGGGTTAGGGTTAGGGTTAGGGTTAGGGTTAGGGTTAGGGTTAGGGTTAGGGTTAGGGTTAGGGTTAGGGTTAGGGTTAGGGTTAGGGTTAGGGTTAGGGTTAGGGTTAGGGTTAGGGTTAGGGTTAGGGTTAGGGTTAGGGTTAGGGTTAGGGTTAGGGTTAGGGTTAGGGTTAGGGTTAGGGTTAGGGTTAGGGTTAGGGTTAGGGTTAGGGTTAGGGTTAGGGTTAGGGTTAGGGTTAGGGTTAGGGTTAGGGTTAGGGTTAGGGTTAGGGTTAGGGTTAGGGTTAGGGTTAGGGTTAGGGTTAGGGTTAGGGTTAGGGTTAGGGTTAGGGTTAGGGTTAGGGTTAGGGTTAGGGTTAGGGTTAGGGTTAGGGTTAGGGTTAGGGTTAGGGTTAGGGTTAGGGTTAGGGTTAGGGTTAGGGTTAGGGTTAGGGTTAGGGTTAGGGTTAGGGTTAGGGTTAGGGTTAGGGTTAGGGTTAGGGTTAGGGTTAGGGTTAGGGTTAGGGTTAGGGTTAGGGTTAGGGTTAGGGTTAGGGTTAGGGTTAGGGTTAGGGTTAGGGTTAGGGTTAGGGTTAGGGTTAGGGTTAGGGTTAGGGTTAGGGTTAGGGTTAGGGTTAGGGTTAGGGTTAGGGTTAGGGTTAGGGTTAGGGTTAGGGTTAGGGTTAGGGTTAGGGTTAGGGTTAGGGTTAGGGTTAGGGTTAGGGTTAGGGTTAGGGTTAGGGTTAGGGTTAGGGTTAGGGTTAGGGTTAGGGTTAGGGTTAGGGTTAGGGTTAGGGTTAGGGTTAGGGTTAGGGTTAGGGTTAGGGTTAGGGTTAGGGTTAGGGTTAGGGTTAGGGTTAGGGTTAGGGTTAGGGTTAGGGTTAGGGTTAGGGTTAGGGTTAGGGTTAGGGTTAGGGTTAGGGTTAGGGTTAGGGTTAGGGTTAGGGTTAGGGTTAGGGTTAGGGTTAGGGTTAGGGTTAGGGTTAGGGTTAGGGTTAGGGTTAGGGTTAGGGTTAGGGTTAGGGTTAGGGTTAGGGTTAGGGTTAGGGTTAGGGTTAGGGTTAGGGTTAGGGTTAGGGTTAGGGTTAGGGTTAGGGTTAGGGTTAGGGTTAGGGTTAGGGTTAGGGTTAGGGTTAGGGTTAGGGTTAGGGTTAGGGTTAGGGTTAGGGTTAGGGTTAGGGTTAGGGTTAGGGTTAGGGTTAGGGTTAGGGTTAGGGTTAGGGTTAGGGTTAGGGTTAGGGTTAGGGTTAGGGTTAGGGTTAGGGTTAGGGTTAGGGTTAGGGTTAGGGTTAGGGTTAGGGTTAGGGTTAGGGTTAGGGTTAGGGTTAGGGTTAGGGTTAGGGTTAGGGTTAGGGTTAGGGTTAGGGTTAGGGTTAGGGTTAGGGTTAGGGTTAGGGTTAGGGTTAGGGTTAGGGTTAGGGTTAGGGTTAGGGTTAGGGTTAGGGTTAGGGTTAGGGTTAGGGTTAGGGTTAGGGTTAGGGTTAGGGTTAGGGTTAGGGTTAGGGTTAGGGTTAGGGTTAGGGTTAGGGTTAGGGTTAGGGTTAGGGTTAGGGTTAGGGTTAGGGTTAGGGTTAGGGTTAGGGTTAGGGTTAGGGTTAGGGTTAGGGTTAGGGTTAGGGTTAGGGTTAGGGTTAGGGTTAGGGTTAGGGTTAGGGTTAGGGTTAGGGTTAGGGTTAGGGTTAGGGTTAGGGTTAGGGTTAGGGTTAGGGTTAGGGTTAGGGTTAGGGGGTTAGGGTTAGGGTTAGGGTTAGGGTTAGGGTTAGGGTTAGGGTTAGGGTTAGGGTTAGGGTTAGGGTTAGGGTTAGGGTTAGGGTTAGGGTTAGGGTTAGGGTTAGGGTTAGGGTTAGGGTTAGGGTTAGGGTTAGGGTTAGGGTTAGGGTTAGGGTTAGGGTTAGGGTTAGGGTTAGGGTTAGGGTTAGGGTTAGGGTTAGGGTTAGGGTTAGGGTTAGGGTTAGGGTTAGGGTTAGGGTTAGGGTTAGGGTTAGGGTTAGGGTTAGGGTTAGGGTTAGGGTTAGGGTTAGGGTTAGGGTTAGGGTTAGGGTTAGGGTTAGGGTTAGGGTTAGGGTTAGGGTTAGGGTTAGGGTTAGGGTTAGGGTTAGGGTTAGGGTTAGGGTTAGGGTTAGGGTTAGGGTTAGGGTTAGGGTTAGGGTTAGGGTTAGGGTTAGGGTTAGGGTTAGGGTTAGGGTTAGGGTTAGGGTTAGGGTTAGGGTTAGGGTTAGGGTTAGGGTTAGGGTTAGGGTTAGGGTTAGGGTTAGGGTTAGGGTTAGGGTTAGGGTTAGGGTTAGGGTTAGGGTTAGGGTTAGGGTTAGGGTTAGGGTTAGGGTTAGGGTTAGGGTTAGGGTTAGGGTTAGGGTTAGGGTTAGGGTTAGGGTTAGGGTTAGGGTTAGGGTTAGGGTTAGGGTTAGGGTTAGGGTTAGGGTTAGGGTTAGGGTTAGGGTTAGGGTTAGGGTTAGGGTTAGGGTTAGGGTTAGGGTTAGGGTTAGGGTTAGGGTTAGGGTTAGGGTTAGGGTTAGGGTTAGGGTTAGGGTTAGGGTTAGGGTTAGGGTTAGGGTTAGGGTTAGGGTTAGGGTTAGGGTTAGGGTTAGGGTTAGGGTTAGGGTTAGGGTTAGGGTTAGGGTTAGGGTTAGGGTTAGGGTTAGGGTTAGGGTTAGGGTTAGGGTTAGGGTTAGGGTTAGGGTTAGGGTTAGGGTTAGGGTTAGGGTTAGGGTTAGGGTTAGGGTTAGGGTTAGGGTTAGGGTTAGGGTTAGGGTTAGGGTTAGGGTTAGGGTTAGGGTTAGGGTTAGGGTTAGGGTTAGGGTTAGGGTTAGGGTTAGGGTTAGGGTTAGGGTTAGGGTTAGGGTTAGGGTTAGGGTTAGGGTTAGGGTTAGGGTTAGGGTTAGGGTTAGGGTTAGGGTTAGGGTTAGGGTTAGGGTTAGGGTTAGGGTTAGGGTTAGGGTTAGGGTTAGGGTTAGGGTTAGGGTTAGGGTTAGGGTTAGGGTTAGGGTTAGGGTTAGGGTTAGGGTTAGGGTTAGGGTTAGGGTTAGGGTTAGGGTTAGGGTTAGGGTTAGGGTTAGGGTTAGGGTTAGGGTTAGGGTTAGGGTTAGGGTTAGGGTTAGGGTTAGGGTTAGGGTTAGGGTTAGGGTTAGGGTTAGGGTTAGGGTTAGGGTTAGGGTTAGGGTTAGGGTTAGGGTTAGGGTTAGGGTTAGGGTTAGGGTTAGGGTTAGGGTTAGGGTTAGGGTTAGGGTTAGGGTTAGGGTTAGGGTTAGGGTTAGGGTTAGGGTTAGGGTTAGGGTTAGGGTTAGGGTTAGGGTTAGGGTTAGGGTTAGGGTTAGGGTTAGGGTTAGGGTTAGGGTTAGGGTTAGGGTTAGGGTTAGGGTTAGGGTTAGGGTTAGGGTTAGGGTTAGGGTTAGGGTTAGGGTTAGGGTTAGGGTTAGGGTTAGGGTTAGGGTTAGGGTTAGGGTTAGGGTTAGGGTTAGGGTTAGGGTTAGGGTTAGGGTTAGGGTTAGGGTTAGGGTTAGGGTTAGGGTTAGGGTTAGGGTTAGGGTTAGGGTTAGGGTTAGGGTTAGGGTTAGGGTTAGGGTTAGGGTTAGGGTTAGGGTTAGGGTTAGGGTTAGGGTTAGGGTTAGGGTTAGGGTTAGGGTTAGGGTTAGGGTTAGGGTTAGGGTTAGGGTTAGGGTTAGGGTTAGGGTTAGGGTTAGGGTTAGGGTTAGGGTTAGGGTTAGGGTTAGGGTTAGGGTTAGGGTTAGGGTTAGGGTTAGGGTTAGGGTTAGGGTTAGGGTTAGGGTTAGGGTTAGGGTTAGGGTTAGGGTTAGGGTTAGGGTTAGGGTTAGGGTTAGGGTTAGGGTTAGGGTTAGGGTTAGGGTTAGGGTTAGGGTTAGGGTTAGGGTTAGGGTTAGGGTTAGGGTTAGGGTTAGGGTTAGGGTTAGGGTTAGGGTTAGGGTTAGGGTTAGGGTTAGGGTTAGGGTTAGGGTTAGGGTTAGGGTTAGGGTTAGGGTTAGGGTTAGGGTTAGGGTTAGGGTTAGGGTTAGGGTTAGGGTTAGGGTTAGGGTTAGGGTTAGGGTTAGGGTTAGGGTTAGGGTTAGGGTTAGGGTTAGGGTTAGGGTTAGGGTTAGGGTTAGGGTTAGGGTTAGGGTTAGGGTTAGGGTTAGGGTTAGGGTTAGGGTTAGGGTTAGGGTTAGGGTTAGGGTTAGGGTTAGGGTTAGGGTTAGGGTTAGGGTTAGGGTTAGGGTTAGGGTTAGGGTTAGGGTTAGGGTTAGGGTTAGGGTTAGGGTTAGGGTTAGGGTTAGGGTTAGGGTTAGGGTTAGGGTTAGGGTTAGGGTTAGGGTTAGGGTTAGGGTTAGGGTTAGGGTTAGGGTTAGGGTTAGGGTTAGGGTTAGGGTTAGGGTTAGGGTTAGGGTTAGGGTTAGGGTTAGGGTTAGGGTTAGGGTTAGGGTTAGGGTTAGGGTTAGGGTTAGGGTTAGGGTTAGGGTTAGGGTTAGGGTTAGGGTTAGGGTTAGGGTTAGGGTTAGGGTTAGGGTTAGGGTTAGGGTTAGGGTTAGGGTTAGGGTTAGGGTTAGGGTTAGGGTTAGGGTTAGGGTTAGGGTTAGGGTTAGGGTTAGGGTTAGGGTTAGGGTTAGGGTTAGGGTTAGGGTTAGGGTTAGGGTTAGGGTTAGGGTTAGGGTTAGGGTTAGGGTTAGGGTTAGGGTTAGGGTTAGGGTTAGGGTTAGGGTTAGGGTTAGGGTTAGGGTTAGGGTTAGGGTTAGGGTTAGGGTTAGGGTTAGGGTTAGGGTTAGGGTTAGGGTTAGGGTTAGGGTTAGGGTTAGGGTTAGGGTTAGGGTTAGGGTTAGGGTTAGGGTTAGGGTTAGGGTTAGGGTTAGGGTTAGGGTTAGGGTTAGGGTTAGGGTTAGGGTTAGGGTTAGGGTTAGGGTTAGGGTTAGGGTTAGGGTTAGGGTTAGGGTTAGGGTTAGGGTTAGGGTTAGGGTTAGGGTTAGGGTTAGGGTTAGGGTTAGGGTTAGGGTTAGGGTTAGGGTTAGGGTTAGGGTTAGGGTTAGGGTTAGGGTTAGGGTTAGGGTTAGGGTTAGGGTTAGGGTTAGGGTTAGGGTTAGGGTTAGGGTTAGGGTTAGGGTTAGGGT
>NW_028325231.1:737500-739340 GCF_987193195.1 Phasianus colchicus | reverse complement strand
CCTAACCCTAACCCTAACCCTAACCCTAACCCTAACCCTAACCCTAACCCTAACCCTAACCCTAACCCTAACCCTAACCCTAACCCTAACCCTAACCCTAACCCTAACCCTAACCCTAACCCTAACCCTAACCCTAACCCTAACCCTAACCCTAACCCTAACCCTAACCCTAACCCTAACCCTAACCCTAACCCTAACCCTAACCCTAACCCTAACCCTAACCCTAACCCTAACCCTAACCCTAACCCTAACCCTAACCCTAACCCTAACCCTAACCCTAACCCTAACCCTAACCCTAACCCTAACCCTAACCCTAACCCTAACCCTAACCCTAACCCTAACCCTAACCCTAACCCTAACCCTAACCCTAACCCTAACCCTAACCCTAACCCTAACCCTAACCCTAACCCTAACCCTAACCCTAACCCTAACCCTAACCCTAACCCTAACCCTAACCCTAACCCTAACCCTAACCCTAACCCTAACCCTAACCCTAACCCTAACCCTAACCCTAACCCTAACCCTAACCCTAACCCTAACCCTAACCCTAACCCTAACCCTAACCCTAACCCTAACCCTAACCCTAACCCTAACCCTAACCCTAACCCTAACCCTAACCCTAACCCTAACCCTAACCCTAACCCTAACCCTAACCCTAACCCTAACCCTAACCCTAACCCTAACCCTAACCCTAACCCTAACCCTAACCCTAACCCTAACCCTAACCCTAACCCTAACCCTAACCCTAACCCTAACCCTAACCCTAACCCTAACCCTAACCCTAACCCTAACCCTAACCCTAACCCTAACCCTAACCCTAACCCTAACCCTAACCCTAACCCTAACCCTAACCCTAACCCTAACCCTAACCCTAACCCTAACCCTAACCCTAACCCTAACCCTAACCCTAACCCTAACCCTAACCCTAACCCTAACCCTAACCCTAACCCTAACCCTAACCCTAACCCTAACCCTAACCCTAACCCTAACCCTAACCCTAACCCTAACCCTAACCCTAACCCTAACCCTAACCCTAACCCTAACCCTAACCCTAACCCTAACCCTAACCCTAACCCTAACCCTAACCCTAACCCTAACCCTAACCCTAACCCTAACCCTAACCCTAACCCTAACCCTAACCCTAACCCTAACCCTAACCCTAACCCTAACCCTAACCCTAACCCTAACCCTAACCCTAACCCTAACCCTAACCCTAACCCTAACCCTAACCCTAACCCTAACCCTAACCCTAACCCTAACCCTAACCCTAACCCTAACCCTAACCCTAACCCTAACCCTAACCCTAACCCTAACCCTAACCCTAACCCTAACCCTAACCCTAACCCTAACCCTAACCCTAACCCTAACCCTAACCCTAACCCTAACCCTAACCCTAACCCTAACCCTAACCCTAACCCTAACCCTAACCCTAACCCTAACCCTAACCCTAACCCTAACCCTAACCCTAACCCTAACCCTAACCCTAACCCTAACCCTAACCCTAACCCTAACCCTAACCCTAACCCTAACCCTAACCCTAACCCTAACCCTAACCCTAACCCTAACCCTAACCCTAACCCTAACCCTAACCCTAACCCTAACCCTAACCCTAACCCTAACCCTAACCCTAACCCTAACCCTAACCCTAACCCTAACCCTAACCCTAACCCTAACCCTAACCCTAACCCTAACCCTAACCCTAACCCTAACCCTAACCCTAACCCTAACCCTAACCCTAACCCTAACCCTAACCCTAACCCTAACCCTAACCCTAACCCTAACCCTAACCCTAACCCTAACCCTAACCCTAACCCTAACCCTAACCCTAACCCTAACCCTA
>NW_028325231.1:720000-730000 GCF_987193195.1 Phasianus colchicus | reverse complement strand
CCCTAACCCTAACCCTAACCCTAACCCTAACCCTAACCCTAACCCTAACCCTAACCCTAACCCTAACCCTAACCCTAACCCTAACCCTAACCCTAACCCTAACCCTAACCCTAACCCTAACCCTAACCCTAACCCTAACCCTAACCCTAACCCTAACCCTAACCCTAACCCTAACCCTAACCCTAACCCTAACCCTAACCCTAACCCTAACCCTAACCCTAACCCTAACCCTAACCCTAACCCTAACCCTAACCCTAACCCTAACCCTAACCCTAACCCTAACCCTAACCCTAACCCTAACCCTAACCCTAACCCTAACCCTAACCCTAACCCTAACCCTAACCCTAACCCTAACCCTAACCCTAACCCTAACCCTAACCCTAACCCTAACCCTAACCCTAACCCTAACCCTAACCCTAACCCTAACCCTAACCCTAACCCTAACCCTAACCCTAACCCTAACCCTAACCCTAACCCTAACCCTAACCCTAACCCTAACCCTAACCCTAACCCTAACCCTAACCCTAACCCTAACCCTAACCCTAACCCTAACCCTAACCCTAACCCTAACCCTAACCCTAACCCTAACCCTAACCCTAACCCTCTAACCCTAACCCTAACCCTAACCCTAACCCTAACCCTAACCCTAACCCTAACCCTAACCCTAACCCTAACCCTAACCCTAACCCTAACCCTAACCCTAACCCTAACCCTAACCCTAACCCTAACCCTAACCCTAACCCTAACCCTAACCCTAACCCTAACCCTAACCCTAACCCTAACCCTAACCCTAACCCTAACCCTAACCCTAACCCTAACCCTAACCCTAACCCTAACCCTAACCCTAACCCTAACCCTAACCCTAACCCTAACCCTAACCCTAACCCTAACCCTAACCCTAACCCTAACCCTAACCCTAACCCTAACCCTAACCCTAACCCTAACCCTAACCCTAACCCTAACCCTAACCCTAACCCTAACCCTAACCCTAACCCTAACCCTAACCCTAACCCTAACCCTAACCCTAACCCTAACCCTAACCCTAACCCTAACCCTAACCCTAACCCTAACCCTAACCCTAACCCTAACCCTAACCCTAACCCTAACCCTAACCCTAACCCTAACCCTAACCCTAACCCTAACCCTAACCCTAACCCTAACCCTAACCCTAACCCTAACCCTAACCCTAACCCTAACCCTAACCCTAACCCTAACCCTAACCCTAACCCTAACCCTAACCCTAACCCTAACCCTAACCCTAACCCTAACCCTAACCCTAACCCTAACCCTAACCCTAACCCTAACCCTAACCCTAACCCTAACCCTAACCCTAACCCTAACCCTAACCCTAACCCTAACCCTAACCCTAACCCTAACCCTAACCCTAACCCTAACCCTAACCCTAACCCTAACCCTAACCCTAACCCTAACCCTAACCCTAACCCTAACCCTAACCCTAACCCTAACCCTAACCCTAACCCTAACCCTAACCCTAACCCTAACCCTAACCCTAACCCTAACCCTAACCCTAACCCTAACCCTAACCCTAACCCTAACCCTAACCCTAACCCTAACCCTAACCCTAACCCTAACCCTAACCCTAACCCTAACCCTAACCCTAACCCTAACCCTAACCCTAACCCTAACCCTAACCCTAACCCTAACCCTAACCCTAACCCTAACCCTAACCCTAACCCTAACCCTAACCCTAACCCTAACCCTAACCCTAACCCTAACCCTAACCCTAACCCTAACCCTAACCCTAACCCTAACCCTAACCCTAACCCTAACCCTAACCCTAACCCTAACCCTAACCCTAACCCTAACCCTAACCCTAACCCTAACCCTAACCCTAACCCTAACCCTAACCCTAACCCTAACCCTAACCCTAACCCTAACCCTAACCCTAACCCTAACCCTAACCCTAACCCTAACCCTAACCCTAACCCTAACCCTAACCCTAACCCTAACCCTAACCCTAACCCTAACCCTAACCCTAACCCTAACCCTAACCCTAACCCTAACCCTAACCCTAACCCTAACCCTAACCCTAACCCTAACCCTAACCCTAACCCTAACCCTAACCCTAACCCTAACCCTAACCCTAACCCTAACCCTAACCCTAACCCTAACCCTAACCCTAACCCTAACCCTAACCCTAACCCTAACCCTAACCCTAACCCTAACCCTAACCCTAACCCTAACCCTAACCCTAACCCTAACCCTAACCCTAACCCTAACCCTAACCCTAACCCTAACCCTAACCCTAACCCTAACCCTAACCCTAACCCTAACCCTAACCCTAACCCTAACCCTAACCCTAACCCTAACCCTAACCCTAACCCTAACCCTAACCCTAACCCTAACCCTAACCCTAACCCTAACCCTAACCCTAACCCTAACCCTAACCCTAACCCTAACCCTAACCCTAACCCTAACCCTAACCCTAACCCTAACCCTAACCCTAACCCTAACCCTAACCCTAACCCTAACCCTAACCCTAACCCTAACCCTAACCCTAACCCTAACCCTAACCCTAACCCTAACCCTAACCCTAACCCTAACCCTAACCCTAACCCTAACCCTAACCCTAACCCTAACCCTAACCCTAACCCTAACCCTAACCCTAACCCTAACCCTAACCCTAACCCTAACCCTAACCCTAACCCTAACCCTAACCCTAACCCTAACCCTAACCCTAACCCTAACCCTAACCCTAACCCTAACCCTAACCCTAACCCTAACCCTAACCCTAACCCTAACCCTAACCCTAACCCTAACCCTAACCCTAACCCTAACCCTAACCCTAACCCTAACCCTAACCCTAACCCTAACCCTAACCCTAACCCTAACCCTAACCCTAACCCTAACCCTAACCCTAACCCTAACCCTAACCCTAACCCTAACCCTAACCCTAACCCTAACCCTAACCCTAACCCTAACCCTAACCCTAACCCTAACCCTAACCCTAACCCTAACCCTAACCCTAACCCTAACCCTAACCCTAACCCTAACCCTAACCCTAACCCTAACCCTAACCCTAACCCTAACCCTAACCCTAACCCTAACCCTAACCCTAACCCTAACCCTAACCCTAACCCTAACCCTAACCCTAACCCTAACCCTAACCCTAACCCTAACCCTAACCCTAACCCTAACCCTAACCCTAACCCTAACCCTAACCCTAACCCTAACCCTAACCCTAACCCTAACCCTAACCCTAACCCTAACCCTAACCCTAACCCTAACCCTAACCCTAACCCTAACCCTAACCCTAACCCTAACCCTAACCCTAACCCTAACCCTAACCCTAACCCTAACCCTAACCCTAACCCTAACCCTAACCCTAACCCTAACCCTAACCCTAACCCTAACCCTAACCCTAACCCTAACCCTAACCCTAACCCTAACCCTAACCCTAACCCTAACCCTAACCCTAACCCTAACCCTAACCCTAACCCTAACCCTAACCCTAACCCTAACCCTAACCCTAACCCTAACCCTAACCCTAACCCTAACCCTAACCCTAACCCTAACCCTAACCCTAACCCTAACCCTAACCCTAACCCTAACCCTAACCCTAACCCTAACCCTAACCCTAACCCTAACCCTAACCCTAACCCTAACCCTAACCCTAACCCTAACCCTAACCCTAACCCTAACCCTAACCCTAACCCTAACCCTAACCCTAACCCTAACCCTAACCCTAACCCTAACCCTAACCCTAACCCTAACCCTAACCCTAACCCTAACCCTAACCCTAACCCTAACCCTAACCCTAACCCTAACCCTAACCCTAACCCTAACCCTAACCCTAACCCTAACCCTAACCCTAACCCTAACCCTAACCCTAACCCTAACCCTAACCCTAACCCTAACCCTAACCCTAACCCTAACCCTAACCCTAACCCTAACCCTAACCCTAACCCTAACCCTAACCCTAACCCTAACCCTAACCCTAACCCTAACCCTAACCCTAACCCTAACCCTAACCCTAACCCTAACCCTAACCCTAACCCTAACCCTAACCCTAACCCTAACCCTAACCCTAACCCTAACCCTAACCCTAACCCTAACCCTAACCCTAACCCTAACCCTAACCCTAACCCTAACCCTAACCCTAACCCTAACCCTAACCCTAACCCTAACCCTAACCCTAACCCTAACCCTAACCCTAACCCTAACCCTAACCCTAACCCTAACCCTAACCCTAACCCTAACCCTAACCCTAACCCTAACCCTAACCCTAACCCTAACCCTAACCCTAACCCTAACCCTAACCCTAACCCTAACCCTAACCCTAACCCTAACCCTAACCCTAACCCTAACCCTAACCCTAACCCTAACCCTAACCCTAACCCTAACCCTAACCCTAACCCTAACCCTAACCCTAACCCTAACCCTAACCCTAACCCTAACCCTAACCCTAACCCTAACCCTAACCCTAACCCTAACCCTAACCCTAACCCTAACCCTAACCCTAACCCTAACCCTAACCCTAACCCTAACCCTAACCCTAACCCTAACCCTAACCCTAACCCTAACCCTAACCCTAACCCTAACCCTAACCCTAACCCTAACCCTAACCCTAACCCTAACCCTAACCCTAACCCTAACCCTAACCCTAACCCTAACCCTAACCCTAACCCTAACCCTAACCCTAACCCTAACCCTAACCCTAACCCTAACCCTAACCCTAACCCTAACCCTAACCCTAACCCTAACCCTAACCCTAACCCTAACCCTAACCCTAACCCTAACCCTAACCCTAACCCTAACCCTAACCCTAACCCTAACCCTAACCCTAACCCTAACCCTAACCCTAACCCTAACCCTAACCCTAACCCTAACCCTAACCCTAACCCTAACCCTAACCCTAACCCTAACCCTAACCCTAACCCTAACCCTAACCCTAACCCTAACCCTAACCCTAACCCTAACCCTAACCCTAACCCTAACCCTAACCCTAACCCTAACCCTAACCCTAACCCTAACCCTAACCCTAACCCTAACCCTAACCCTAACCCTAACCCTAACCCTAACCCTAACCCTAACCCTAACCCTAACCCTAACCCTAACCCTAACCCTAACCCTAACCCTAACCCTAACCCTAACCCTAACCCTAACCCTAACCCTAACCCTAACCCTAACCCTAACCCTAACCCTAACCCTAACCCTAACCCTAACCCTAACCCTAACCCTAACCCTAACCCTAACCCTAACCCTAACCCTAACCCTAACCCTAACCCTAACCCTAACCCTAACCCTAACCCTAACCCTAACCCTAACCCTAACCCTAACCCTAACCCTAACCCTAACCCTAACCCTAACCCTAACCCTAACCCTAACCCTAACCCTAACCCTAACCCTAACCCTAACCCTAACCCTAACCCTAACCCTAACCCTAACCCTAACCCTAACCCTAACCCTAACCCTAACCCTAACCCTAACCCTAACCCTAACCCTAACCCTAACCCTAACCCTAACCCTAACCCTAACCCTAACCCTAACCCTAACCCTAACCCTAACCCTAACCCTAACCCTAACCCTAACCCTAACCCTAACCCTAACCCTAACCCTAACCCTAACCCTAACCCTAACCCTAACCCTAACCCTAACCCTAACCCTAACCCTAACCCTAACCCTAACCCTAACCCTAACCCTAACCCTAACCCTAACCCTAACCCTAACCCTAACCCTAACCCTAACCCTAACCCTAACCCTAACCCTAACCCTAACCCTAACCCTAACCCTAACCCTAACCCTAACCCTAACCCTAACCCTAACCCTAACCCTAACCCTAACCCTAACCCTAACCCTAACCCTAACCCTAACCCTAACCCTAACCCTAACCCTAACCCTAACCCTAACCCTAACCCTAACCCTAACCCTAACCCTAACCCTAACCCTAACCCTAACCCTAACCCTAACCCTAACCCTAACCCTAACCCTAACCCTAACCCTAACCCTAACCCTAACCCTAACCCTAACCCTAACCCTAACCCTAACCCTAACCCTAACCCTAACCCTAACCCTAACCCTAACCCTAACCCTAACCCTAACCCTAACCCTAACCCTAACCCTAACCCTAACCCTAACCCTAACCCTAACCCTAACCCTAACCCTAACCCTAACCCTAACCCTAACCCTAACCCTAACCCTAACCCTAACCCTAACCCTAACCCTAACCCTAACCCTAACCCTAACCCTAACCCTAACCCTAACCCTAACCCTAACCCTAACCCTAACCCTAACCCTAACCCTAACCCTAACCCTAACCCTAACCCTAACCCTAACCCTAACCCTAACCCTAACCCTAACCCTAACCCTAACCCTAACCCTAACCCTAACCCTAACCCTAACCCTAACCCTAACCCTAACCCTAACCCTAACCCTAACCCTAACCCTAACCCTAACCCTAACCCTAACCCTAACCCTAACCCTAACCCTAACCCTAACCCTAACCCTAACCCTAACCCTAACCCTAACCCTAACCCTAACCCTAACCCTAACCCTAACCCTAACCCTAACCCTAACCCTAACCCTAACCCTAACCCTAACCCTAACCCTAACCCTAACCCTAACCCTAACCCTAACCCTAACCCTAACCCTAACCCTAACCCTAACCCTAACCCTAACCCTAACCCTAACCCTAACCCTAACCCTAACCCTAACCCTAACCCTAACCCTAACCCTAACCCTAACCCTAACCCTAACCCTAACCCTAACCCTAACCCTAACCCTAACCCTAACCCTAACCCTAACCCTAACCCTAACCCTAACCCTAACCCTAACCCTAACCCTAACCCTAACCCTAACCCTAACCCTAACCCTAACCCTAACCCTAACCCTAACCCTAACCCTAACCCTAACCCTAACCCTAACCCTAACCCTAACCCTAACCCTAACCCTAACCCTAACCCTAACCCTAACCCTAACCCTAACCCTAACCCTAACCCTAACCCTAACCCTAACCCTAACCCTAACCCTAACCCTAACCCTAACCCTAACCCTAACCCTAACCCTAACCCTAACCCTAACCCTAACCCTAACCCTAACCCTAACCCTAACCCTAACCCTAACCCTAACCCTAACCCTAACCCTAACCCTAACCCTAACCCTAACCCTAACCCTAACCCTAACCCTAACCCTAACCCTAACCCTAACCCTAACCCTAACCCTAACCCTAACCCTAACCCTAACCCTAACCCTAACCCTAACCCTAACCCTAACCCTAACCCTAACCCTAACCCTAACCCTAACCCTAACCCTAACCCTAACCCTAACCCTAACCCTAACCCTAACCCTAACCCTAACCCTAACCCTAACCCTAACCCTAACCCTAACCCTAACCCTAACCCTAACCCTAACCCTAACCCTAACCCTAACCCTAACCCTAACCCTAACCCTAACCCTAACCCTAACCCTAACCCTAACCCTAACCCTAACCCTAACCCTAACCCTAACCCTAACCCTAACCCTAACCCTAACCCTAACCCTAACCCTAACCCTAACCCTAACCCTAACCCTAACCCTAACCCTAACCCTAACCCTAACCCTAACCCTAACCCTAACCCTAACCCTAACCCTAACCCTAACCCTAACCCTAACCCTAACCCTAACCCTAACCCTAACCCTAACCCTAACCCTAACCCTAACCCTAACCCTAACCCTAACCCTAACCCTAACCCTAACCCTAACCCTAACCCTAACCCTAACCCTAACCCTAACCCTAACCCTAACCCTAACCCTAACCCTAACCCTAACCCTAACCCTAACCCTAACCCTAACCCTAACCCTAACCCTAACCCTAACCCTAACCCTAACCCTAACCCTAACCCTAACCCTAACCCTAACCCTAACCCTAACCCTAACCCTAACCCTAACCCTAACCCTAACCCTAACCCTAACCCTAACCCTAACCCTAACCCTAACCCTAACCCTAACCCTAACCCTAACCCTAACCCTAACCCTAACCCTAACCCTAACCCTAACCCTAACCCTAACCCTAACCCTAACCCTAACCCTAACCCTAACCCTAACCCTAACCCTAACCCTAACCCTAACCCTAACCCTAACCCTAACCCTAACCCTAACCCTAACCCTAACCCTAACCCTAACCCTAACCCTAACCCTAACCCTAACCCTAACCCTAACCCTAACCCTAACCCTAACCCTAACCCTAACCCTAACCCTAACCCTAACCCTAACCCTAACCCTAACCCTAACCCTAACCCTAACCCTAACCCTAACCCTAACCCTAACCCTAACCCTAACCCTAACCCTAACCCTAACCCTAACCCTAACCCTAACCCTAACCCTAACCCTAACCCTAACCCTAACCCTAACCCTAACCCTAACCCTAACCCTAACCCTAACCCTAACCCTAACCCTAACCCTAACCCTAACCCTAACCCTAACCCTAACCCTAACCCTAACCCTAACCCTAACCCTAACCCTAACCCTAACCCTAACCCTAACCCTAACCCTAACCCTAACCCTAACCCTAACCCTAACCCTAACCCTAACCCTAACCCTAACCCTAACCCTAACCCTAACCCTAACCCTAACCCTAACCCTAACCCTAACCCTAACCCTAACCCTAACCCTAACCCTAACCCTAACCCTAACCCTAACCCTAACCCTAACCCTAACCCTAACCCTAACCCGAACCCTAACCCTAACCCTAACCCTAACCCTAACCCTAACCCTAACCCTAACCCTAACCCTAACCCTAACCCTAACCCTAACCCTAACCCTAACCCTAACCCTAACCCTAACCCTAACCCTAACCCTAACCCTAACCCTAACCCTAACCCTAACCCTAACCCTAACCCTAACCCTAACCCTAACCCTAACCCTAACCCTAACCCTAACCCTAACCCTAACCCTAACCCTAACCCTAACCCTAACCCTAACCCTAACCCTAACCCTAACCCTAACCCTAACCCTAACCCTAACCCTAACCCTAACCCTAACCCTAACCCTAACCCTAACCCTAACCCTAACCCTAACCCTAACCCTAACCCTAACCCTAACCCTAACCCTAACCCTAACCCTAACCCTAACCCTAACCCTAACCCTAACCCTAACCCTAACCCTAACCCTAACCCTAACCCTAACCCTAACCCTAACCCTAACCCTAACCCTAACCCTAACCCTAACCCTAACCCTAACCCTAACCCTAACCCTAACCCTAACCCTAACCCTAACCCTAACCCTAACCCTAACCCTAACCCTAACCCTAACCCTAACCCTAACCCTAACCCTAACCCTAACCCTAACCCTAACCCTAACCCTAACCCTAACCCTAACCCTAACCCTAACCCTAACCCTAACCCTAACCCTAACCCTAACCCTAACCCTAACCCTAACCCTAACCCTAACCCTAACCCTAACCCTAACCCTAACCCTAACCCTAACCCTAACCCTAACCCTAACCCTAACCCTAACCCTAACCCTAACCCTAACCCTAACCCTAACCCTAACCCTAACCCTAACCCTAACCCTAACCCTAACCCTAACCCTAACCCTAACCCTAACCCTAACCCTAACCCTAACCCTAACCCTAACCCTAACCCTAACCCTAACCCTAACCCTAACCCTAACCCTAACCCTAACCCTAACCCTAACCCTAACCCTAACCCTAACCCTAACCCTAACCCTAACCCTAACCCTAACCCTAACCCTAACCCTAACCCTAACCCTAACCCTAACCCTAACCCTAACCCTAACCCTAACCCTAACCCTAACCCTAACCCTAACCCTAACCCTAACCCTAACCCTAACCCTAACCCTAACCCTAACCCTAACCCTAACCCTAACCCTAACCCTAACCCTAACCCTAACCCTAACCCTAACCCTAACCCTAACCCTAACCCTAACCCTAACCCTAACCCTAACCCTAACCCTAACCCTAACCCTAACCCTAACCCTAACCCTAACCCTAACCCTAACCCTAACCCTAACCCTAACCCTAACCCTAACCCTAACCCTAACC